>NC_135308.1:162513409-162720758 GCF_048772815.1 Callospermophilus lateralis
ATCTGTCCCGGGAGGTCCTGGAGGATGGTGGCTCCCTGGCATTTCCACCCACCCCCCACCCGTAGGAAAGCTGGTGAGCTGGACTGAGGGCTGTGGCCCTTCTTGCACCTCCATTTGGTCATGCAATATTTATGTGGTCAGCAGCAGGAGCTGATCCCAGGCAGAAGGGTGCAGAATCTGCACCTCGGGAGCAGCCTCACCAGGTGAGCCATGGAGGGGGCACAGATGCCTGCCTTCCTGGGCCTCTCAGGAGGTCACTGTGGTCCCCTCGATGGCCCCTGGAGTCCCCATGAGCTCCAGAGGCTGGGTTAGACTCCTCCACCGAGGTTTCCCTGCACCTTGGGCCAAGTCCTGACCCTCACTTCTGTGTAGTCCTTTGTGGAGTGTGTGACAGTGACTCGAGAACTGGCCCTGGTACCTGGAACTGTCTAGAATCCCCTCAGCCGCCCACTGGCCTCCTAGGCCCTCGGCGCCCAACCTCCACCAGAACCTCCCCTGTGAGAGCACCTGTGTCCAGCTCAGCGGCACCCAGGGTCTCCGACAGTGGCTGCTGACCTAGCCCAGCCCCTACGTCACAGAGATCCTAACTGCCGGAAGGTTCCACCTTCAGCCGTCCCTGCCCACCTGCCCAGGGCAGCTGGATCAGTGGGCCAAACCCCTGCTGCCCTTCCTGGCGGAGGAAGTCAACCTGAACACACCCTGAATGGCTGTCGCCTCCTCTGTGGGCAGACCCCAGACCCGCCAGGCTCCTTCCCTAGCGAATCCCCTCGCCCTGACCTACTAACTGTGTCCTCGGCACCTGGACTTGCAGATGGCGCCCACATGTGTAGTTACTAGAGTTACAGCTCACAGGTCCAGGTACTGTCCCTCCTCCGCCCACCTGCCCACAGCCTTCTTCCCCAACTCGGAATCCAGGCAGCAAACAGAATCTCTTCTGTGCCCAGGATGGCCCGGGCAGGAGGTGTGGCACCAAGTCCCCCCAGTCCTCCTGGTCGCTGCAGATACCGCCGTGCTGCAAGGCTGGCGCAGGCCTGCGTCCGAGAGCACCCCCACCTGCA
This sequence comes from Callospermophilus lateralis, assembly GCF_048772815.1. Taxonomy (NCBI): domain Eukaryota; kingdom Metazoa; phylum Chordata; class Mammalia; order Rodentia; family Sciuridae; genus Callospermophilus; species Callospermophilus lateralis. Next base: position 162,514,468 of record NC_135308.1, read on the forward strand.
GTCCTGTCCGGGGCCACAATTTCCTCCTGGTGGCCACCGTCAAAATCTGGGTCTAAAATTCCTCTGACCCCCACTGGGCCACTCCACTGGCACAGAGCCGCCGGCCAGCAGCGGTTCCAGACCTCGAGTGTGGCCTCCCTTCCTCTGCACTGCCAGCGCGGGCAGCAGGGCCCGAGACACACGGAGGGATCCTGGGCCTGTCTGGGAGCAGGAGCCTCATCTCCTGTCCTGATTAACTACTTACCTCCGGAAGTCGAGCCACAGCTTCTGAAAAGCCGCCAGAATCTGCTCTTTACAGAGGTGTCCGGCTCCTGAGTGACGCTAACAAACCAGTCACTGAGACCTCGCAGCCTTCCGCACACTGGAGTCCATCCTGAGAGCTGTGGCCACCACCTGCCTGGCTCCGGGGCAGGCGGGTGACAAGAGCAGGTCTTAGGCACACGGTGAACTCTCCGTCCTTCTGTCTGCTACCGAGGTCAGGGACAAACCTGAGGATTTGACACCGGGACAGGAAACAGATTCAGAAGTCACTGCACCCTGGGGTTCACACTGGCAAAGACCCCCGGTTTCTCCTTGGTGAAGAGAGACTTTATCTAAAGGGACCTGCAGGTGGGTGTGGGGTGACGGTGACGGGCTCTGCCAGCGCCCAACTCAGGCAGGAGGAGTCTGCCTTCCAGAGAGGAGCAACGGAGCCAGAGGAACCATCTGCCCTGGGCCTCCCTGACCTTCGGCCGGAGCCGATTCTCCTGCATCTGCCCCTCCCAGGAAGGGCGCTCTGAGGGTCGGGGGGTCGGGGCGCTCTGCTCACCAGTGGGGACAGGAGGTCCTGCCCGCCTACCTGGGAAGGAGCGAAGGGAGAAGACAGAAGGGAGCCACCAGCAAATCAGAACTGGGGCCCGGCTCCAGCCAGGTCAGGGAGGCCTGGGCAGGGGGTGGAGCAAAGCTACGTTTTCCCATGAACTTCCCCCGGGTGAACGGCCTTCTCCTGGACACCAGCGCTGCTGTTAGGTGGAAACAGAGAGTGTCCCTAAATCCTGAAGGAAAGTGGTTTCCAATTTAAACTAGGAGGTGGCCAAAGCCTAGGTCAGAGCTGAAACAGAACAAAAATGAAGAATTCAGATGCATCGTCCCTGAGAAGGCTACTAGAGGGGGCGCACAAGCAAACAAGGGCACGACCCAACAGAAGGAGAGCAGAGGGGAGGAAGCAGGGGCCGCCCAGAGCTGACAGAGGGGCTCAGCAGGAGCCAGGGGAGGAGCCCAGCACAAAGGGCAGTTCACAGGAGGCAGAGTGGAGCTCAGCAGGACACCACCGGAGGGAAGTGACAGGCTCTGCTGATGTGCAGCCACCGAGAGGCCACTCAGACAGTCAGTGGCAAATCTGAGACTGAACTCGTGGCAGGCAACAGAAAAGAAGCACATGCAGGGGGCATTCGTGAGTCCAGGACGGATGACCAAAGCCCCAGGAAGGACAGGGAACAGACAGCGGTAAAGACACGTAGGTCCTCACACTAACGACTGGTGTTGACCTAGCCAGAATGAGCGTCATGGGAGAGGGAAAGGAAGAGTGTGAGAGAGTGTGAGAGTGTGTGTGTGTGTGTGACTGTGTGTGCATGTGTGTGTGAGTGTGAGTGTGTGCACAGAAGTGTTACATGTTTGGATGGACAGAGATAGATCATCAGTCTTGGCTTAGTTAGAGTGCTTCTCTCGTCTTTGAGGGAGACTTGCTAACCTGATAACAGGTGGTTTTCTCCTTTATTTTCTTTAAAAGGTTTTAGAATTTCGCTGTTTATCTTTAGGTCTTTAATCTGTGCATTAGATTTTTTGGGGGGTGGGGTACCGGGATTTAACTCAGGGGCGTCGACCACTGAGCCACATCCCCACCCTGTTTTGTGTTTTATTTAGAGACAGGGTCTCATTGAGCTGCTTAGTGCCTTGCTTTTGATGAGGCTGGCTCTGAACTCACGATCCTCCTGCCTCAGCTGCAAAAAGAAAGGTGAAACCCAAGAGAACGCAGACAAAAGCCAGGCTGCAGGTCGGCCACCCGCAGATGGCCCTGCAGCCTCCCCGCAGTCTCCCCCGGCTTACCGCCATTGTCCCTGGCTGTCCCAGAGGACGACGACACGCCCTTGTCTCTCAGGGTGCCCCCTCTTGCCTCATCCACTCCCCTCGTCCCCCTGGTTATGGGATTCACGATGCCCGCCCCGTCCACCCCTGAAGTCCCAATTTCCTCAACCTCAGAACGTGACTGCATCTTTAAGGCCATCATTAGGGTGGACCCTAATCCGAGGACTGGGGTCCTGAGGAGATCAGGACGCAGCCACACAGAGGGAGACCCTGCGGGGACACGGGAGAAGGCACACCTGCACGCTCCGGCAGAGGCCTCAGGAGGACCCAGCCCTGCAGTCACTCTGGGCTTGGCCCTCAGCCTCCAGAGCCCCTCCGCAGGGCCGGCTCTGCGCAGCTCCATTCCCTCCCCAAGGTACCTTATTATGTACGTGCAAATATTTCAGAATTCACCGCCCACCCCCTGCCAAAAAAAAAATTTTGAAATCCAGAACACTCCTGATCCCAGACCCTTTGATAGGGGACATACAACCTGTAGCACTCTCTATCTCCCGGGGAAGGTGGGAGCAATAGAGAGATCTGGACCCAGTGATCCCTCCAGTCACTGCCTGCACCGTCCTTCCCAGGACACGCGAGATCTGGGGTGGGAATTCCATCTTCATCTTTACAAACTTGTGCCAAATTGCCGCAGCCCGGCTGCAGCAAAATAACCGGGGGGGGGGGGGGGGGGGGGGTGTGGGGGTGGGGGGGGGGTGTGTGGGGGGGTGTGACGAACAACCTGTGTACCTTGATACAGCAGGAGTAGGAACCCTTTATGGTAGGACAGGAGTGGTATTTATACATTCCACACAGCTTATCTTAATTAGCATAAAATAGATACAGCAGTCAACCAATCAGGAATCTCCACACTTAATGGCTCGCTGGCTCCACAAACCACTCCCTCTGGCATTTTGCCAGGCACCATCCAGACTTGTTTACAGACTCTAACACCAAATGCTTTTCCAAAGGGACTGGTACCAGTGCAGGTCCAAACAGAGAACTGAAGACACACCGGATCCAGGGGGCCAGGAGAGAGGATTCCAAGGCCCTTCACACCAGCGCCCTTTAAGAACCTGTGCTCTCTCTCCAACAGGAACCCTGCGGAGCAGATCACCAGTGGAGGTGAGCACATGATCAGTATTTGCATCCAAGTCACCTCGGAGAGTCTAGGAGTCAAAGCAGAAGCTGCGTTGTTCATATTAGGAAATATTCTCATCCACAGTTGGAGAGGTGGGGCTCTGAATATTTCTGTGACAAAGTTGAGTGTGAATAGAACAGGCTTCAACCCACAGGGTGTCCTTCTGGGTTTTGTTTGTCATTAATCAGCCCCTAAAAACGCTGGAGCCCTCAGGAAATGGCTCGGTACATCCACCCGGAGTCCTAGTGCAGGCTGGAGCGTTGCTCAAGAAGTCCTCGGAATTTTCATTGTGTTCCATCTGCAGGAAATCTTTTAACCAAAGTGTTCAATAAATGAGTGCCAAGGACTCTGGGCCCTGAAGCCTCAGTGAAGCGGAAGGATTAGGGACACTCGGTGCCAGAAGAGAGGCTAGGATCCTGCCCCCCCCCCCCCAAGCCAAGGTGGAGACAGGATTAAGTGCGGAGAGCGCAGCTGGGGGAAGAGGTCCAGCGTTAAATGCACCGTTGTTTTAGGAATCCGTCAACACACAGGAGAACCTTTCCATGAGAGTCCTAGTTCTAACTGGAAAAATTCATATTTGGAAGGGAAGGAAATGAAAAGCGTTTATTATTTTGCAGCATCTAAATTTGATGAAACGTTCAAAAGAATCATGATCTTTTTTTAAGTGTCGGCTCATAGAAATATGCATAGAAGAAAGTCCCCCTGAACAGAGGCCAAAAGACTGAGGACACCTGAGCCTTTACACATGTCAGTCGAGAAGAGGAATAAATACCTGCATTTAGCCTCGTCCTCCTGAGCTTACCTGGCACCTCTGCCTACAGAAAGAGAGTCTTCTCAGTTAAAACACGGTCTGCAGAGAAGAAGAACCTGAAGACGCCAACAGACCCGGATCCACGCTCACAGAACGCAACTGTGGTGAGACGGAAAGCAACTCCGTCACCAAATCAAGAGTAAAAAGACCACACTGAAGGAAGAAGATCAACTTCAGGAAAACATCAGGACACCTTCAGGTCTACCCCCGCCGTAATCTGACGCGCTGGATGATACGTAAAGTTCAGAAAACGCCCGGTTTTAATTACCTTTAGCCACTTGCCCTGCAAAGCACCCCCACGCCCCTTAGGCCCGACGGGCACCCTTTGCCATTCCCACCAGCAGGGAGGGGCCAGGGCCCCACACTGTCACCAGCACGGCATGATCTTTCAGATGACGGCAGCACTTGGGCTGGAAGTGACATGGGGTTTGGGTCTGCGTGTCCTGGATGGCGGCCGATGCCGGTATCTTTCCCATCTGTCTTCTCTGGAGGAGGCCCGTTCAGATCCCTCCCCGGCTCATTGGAAACCTGGGCTGTTGCCAGAGTCCTTGGTATACTCTGGATAGTGGACCCTCGTCAGATCCACAGGGTGCAAATATACTCTCTGTGTGTCCGACGTCCTTCGCCACCTGGACAAGTCATCTGAATGCTGGTGAAACCCTGTCTATCAATCTTTCCTCCTGACCCTTGCACTTCAGCGACATGTGGCAGAAACCATCGCTCCTTCCCAGGCCACAGGCTCTGCCCAGGTTCCCTCCTGAGCCTGACAGTGCTGCCTGTCCCTCCGGCCCTTGGTCTGTCCCCAGCAGCGCTGTCTGGTGGGAGGTCAGGGTCTCGCTCACAAACCCGGCCTCCTGGGGACGTGAGGTCTCAGACACTCTTCCTTGCTTGCTGAAAGGTGGCCCCCCGGTTGAGGAGGAGGTGATGTGTGTGAGGCTTCGTATTCTTCATCTTTACGGCTTCGAGGGCCGGTTTTCAAGTGGCAAAGTGTGGCCCTTCCACCTTGTTCTCCTGAACGATCGTCTTGCCTGCGCGAGTTCCTTTGAATTTCTACATGAATTTTAGATCCAGCACACGCTGCAAGGCAGCCGGGTCTCACAGGGATTGTGTTGAATCTGCAGACAAATTTTTAAAAAACACACTTTTTTGTAGTTGCAGAAGGACAGCAGGCCTTTGTGTTGTCTGTTTTTTATGTGATGCTGAGGATGGAACCCAGCACCTCACACGTGCTCGGCTAGCGCTGGCCGGAGCCCCAGTGACCCCAGCCCTGTGGTGAGTCTGAGGAGTGCTGCTGGTGCCTGGCAGGGGCCAGCAGAGGTGGCTGTCTGTCTGCCTGGTCACCCCCGCTGGGCTTCACCGAGGGAGTGGGACTGCGGTGCTGAGCTCTCTCCTGCACCTGCCGCCTGGCGGCCACCAGCTTCTTCCATCCAAGTCTGGGACAAGTGAGGCCCAAGAAAACCCGAGCTCCCCAGCCAGCGGCCTTCTCCCCACCTGTGGGAGTCCTGTGGGGTTCTTGTTTGGCGTGAGCTTTGGGAAGGAACGGGAAGAGTACATTTCCTCCTTCTTCCTGGAAATGTGGGTCACCCTTATTTTGTTTTAAAAGCCCCCCCGAGCCCCTGCCCTCTCCCCACATCCTGTTCTCTTCCCAGACAGTATCAGCCTTTATTTTCATGACGCACCCGAAATATGCTTACCTTAAAGTCCTTTTTTCAGACGGTTCCATGAATTTCATCTGAGGTTACTAAATTCATACTAGGATTTATTTGGGTTTGTCAGCCATTCTTCTTTTTTTTTTTTCAGACATTCAAAACTTTATTTTTAAAAGATTGCCTTCGTTATAAATTTGAATCTGGGAAGTCTGTTTTTCTCCACACAAAGAGCACATGAACAGGTTCAGCACAGAACATCGTTCTTGAAAGAACATCATTAACAAGGTCAAAGATGATATCCATTGGCATTGATCCATCTTCTAAGGGGCAGAGCAATCCTGGGGTCACTGAGTGCCACCATTTGTAGGGTCGACTTAAAACCAGAATCTGTGGCTTAGTTCCTCTACTTCACACCCGGCAATAAACATCAGAAACTCCACCAAGGGAAAACGGCTCCTGGAAGAGTCCCCAGATTTCCCACTTGAGACGCTTGTTGGGTTCTTGTTTCCCACTGGCCCTTGGAGGGTCTCCCCAGATGGAGATCCACAATTCTGCACCTCTTTTGTGCAAAAGTGAACGAAAACGTTGAGCAGCTCAGGATACTGGGTGTAACCTCGGATATTTGAAAACACTGGTTCAGGTGAGACTGGACGTGCACCCAAGGGTGTTCCCCAGGCCCCGGTGGGGGCGGGGGGTGTAAAGGGATCTGGAGAGGCCTGGCCCTCTACCTACAGGACAACCAGCCCCTGGACAGAGCTGCCGGGCCTGGGTCTAATCCTGACCAGGAGCCAGAATTCAGGACAGGTTTCAGACATGAGGCCATGATTCCCACAAAGGGCAGGAGGCGTCCTCCCCACTCACCAGAGACGTCATCGCTTCAGGCTACAAACCAGGGACCGTGGAGAACAGGGAGTCCTCGCCGGCTGTGCTCTTAGAGAAGACGTCTTCACGGGCTTCAGCGCTCTGGTTTCCAGGCGCATCCTGGGGAAGGCTCCCCCTCCCCTGCCTTCCCCAGCTGCAGCCGTTTGGGGTACCTCCCCCACTCCCTGGTCTGCAGTCCAGAAACGTGGTTTTTTTAAATCCATGATCAAAGGGCCATGAGATTCATGAGATCCCGGCCGTGTTCCTCCTTGTCCCAGGGTCACCCCCTGGAAACGACCGAATGGGACCTCCCACACTACTTTCTGACGTGGGGGTGACTCCTCTCCCTGGCCCCCACTTAAGCAGAAAGCCTGGTTCTGCTGCCGCCCTGTGTCCTCTGGTGCCTGCGACCCCGAGGCTCAGCTGACGGTGTCTAGAGCACAGGGAAGCCCACTCTGCGAGTCCAGCGTCTTTCCACTGGTTTCTTGGTACAGTCTGCTGCCGGGTGGTCGCAGCAGAGACCCTGTGCTCATGTCAGGACACGAGGCACAGCAACATCTGGATCAAGATCCAAATGTCCTTCCTCTGGTTTTTCTTATTTTAAAAAATCATTTAATTTTGTTATATTTTATGGGCTGCAACCTTCTATCCCATTTGAAATAAAGTGAAATCCAAATCAATGAAATTTTCTTTAATTTCATGTTTTGTTCATGTCTGAGGTGAATAAAATGAACCATACTTTCCGTGCCCCTAGGAATTTAAGGTGGATGGTGTCAACACACCTGGAATTCCACACCTGAGCTACAGCAGACCCCTCACTCGTGTGCACAGCAACCCTGACACCCTGGAGGAGAGACTGATGAGGACCACAGGAGAGGCCAGGATTTCTCTGTGTGTTTGGAAGAACGGGGCGGGGGGGGGTGTGTGTGGCAGAGAGGACCCGGCCAGTTTCTGCTTTTGAAGTCACTGACCACAGTCATGGCTGGGCAGCTCCTGCCCACTCATACGGAAGATCTCACCATGTTGTTTAAGGACACGGCTCCTTCTTTCTTCTTCTGCTTTGTGCCCTAGAGGTTTTCATCTGGCCACACTGCCACAGAGCACCCTATCCAAGTGCCGACACCCCCACACCCCATTCCCACCTCAGAATGAAAGCCAGAGCTCTTAATGAGTCCAGTCCAGTGGCAGGTCCAGTCCCCTTTCAGGCTGTACCCTGGAAACCCGGGTAGGGGGGTCCTTGCTCTCCCGCCAGGCCCGGGCTTGGAATTCCCACCAGGCGCAGCTCAGCAAGGTCAAGCTGGGAAGGCATCTGGGTCTCCAGTCACCACGACGGTACCCTTTGGTCCACTTTCACTCTTTGGCATTTGCCCCAGGGAACCTGGCAGAGAAAGAGGTTGGGATTTAAGTGCAAGTGTGGTTTATAAAACTCCAGTGTGGAAAATAAGACAAGGACCTACCCACGGGGCCATGCTCGGATAAATGGTGGCACAGGATTTCCAGACACTAGTCAGAAACTGAAAATCATGCTTCCCAACTATCCTTAGTGGGAAAACCCCCCAAATCCAATGTGTTATTAAGGTCACAAAATGGTTCATAAGGAACAAACATTAGTGCTTTGTAATAGGATATATCATGGAAAAAGGACGGGATGGAACTACAGAAATATTACTATTCCCTGGGTGAAAAAGGTTAGATTTCTCTGACTTTTCAAGATTTGCTACAAAGAACATGTTCTACTGAATTTTATATGCAAGTACAATAACAAAAGTCAACTTCATTTTTAAAATAGCTGCGACCCCTATAAAAAGACCTTTGTAAGCACGAAAGGAACCTGCAGCACCTTCCTCGGTAAAGGACTAACAGCAGCCACGGTTGCCGCTGATTGGCTGCCGCGGAGGGTCAGAGCCGGTCGTCAAGGAGGCGGGGCTTCGGCCCACTTCCGGGGCGGGGCCTCGGCCGCCGCCGCGCGCTCCGGAGCCGGGGAGTCTCCATGACAACCGGCGGGGCCCGAGCGCGGCCTCAGCGACGCCGCCACAGCCGCCGCGCCGACCCCGCCCGCACAAAGGCCGCGCGGTGACCACCCTCCGCAGTCGCCTCGCCCCGCCCCGCCCGGCCGGCGTCTGCACCTGCCGGAGGTCGCGCGCCGCCCGCGCCCCGCGCTGACCGGGAAGCAGTTGTGAGCCGCGCCGCAGTGACTCATCCGCCTGGTCGCGTCCCGGAGCGGGCCATCTTGGTGGCGGTCGGCGCGGCGGACCCAGCCTCGGAGACCTCAGGTACACACCCCGCCCGGCCCGGCCCGGCGCCCGCGTCCGCAGGTGCACCCTTTGTTCTCCCCCAGGTGGGCGCGGGGCTCCTCCCGGCCGCGCGCCCCCGCGCCCCCGCGCGCAGCCGGAGCCGTGAAACACCCTCCGCTTGTCCCCTAGGGCCGGGAGCCAGCCCGCCTCGCCCAGCCGTGGCCCCTCGAGGTCTGCAGCGAGGAGCCGCGTCCAGAGCCGCTGGACCCCGCCGCCTGCCTGGGCTGGCCAGCCCGCCCGGCGTCCCTCGCGTCCCGAGGCCAGATCCGGGTTTCCGCTGCCTCTGCGCTCACCCGTGGGCCTCTGCCTGCGGCTGACCTCGGCCAGCATGGTCCAGCCGCAGACCTCCAAAGCCGAAAGCACGGCCTCGGCAGCTTCTGCAAACGCCCAGATGGATGACGTGATCGACACCCTGACCTCCCTGCGCCTCACCAACTCTGCGCTGAGGCGGGAGGCCTCCACGCTGCGGGCCGAGAAGGCCAACCTCACCAACATGCTGGAGAGCGTGATGGCCGAGCTGACCTTGCTGCGCACCAGGGCGCGCATCCCGGGGGCTCTGCAGATCACCCCGCCCATCTCTGCCATCAGCTCCAACGGGACCCGACCCATGACCACACCTCCAACTTCTCTGCCAGAGCCCTTTTCTGGAGACCCAGGCCAGCTGGCGGGATTCCTGATGCAGATGGACAGATTCATGATCTTCCAGGCCTCCCGCTTTCCAGGTGAGGCCGAGCGAGTGGCCTTCCTTGTGTCCCGTCTGACAGGGGAGGCGGAGAAGTGGGCCATTCCCCACATGCAGCCAGACAGCCCCTTGCGAAACAACTATCAGGGCTTCCTGGCCGAGTTGCGGAGAACCTACAAGTCCCCGCTGAGGCATGCGCGGCGCGCCCAAATCAGGAAGACTTCCGCCTCCAACAGAGCCGTGCGCGAGCGCCAGATGCTGTGCCGCCAACTGGCCGCAGCGGGAACCGGGCCCTGCCCTGTGCATCCGGCCTCCAACGGGACCAGTCCAGCGCCAGCCCTGCCCACCCGAGCCAGGAACCTTTAGGGATCCGACACCCCCCTGGTAGCATCTGCAGTCCCCAGGTAGCAGAGGCTCTATGCTGCGGAGAAGAAATGTGCATACAACCGGATCGCCCGCCCCACTTGAAGACATCCCTCCCTGCCTCGCCGTCCATTGGAGGTCTTCCTTCCATCCTTCTTGGTGGTCACCCTGTTGTGCTTCCTGTCATGGGCTAGCTCTGCCTGCTGCCCACTGCATGCTTCCCTCTTGCTTGCAGCCCTCTACTCCAGTGGTCACAACCCTGCTGTCCCGGCACACTGACCCCACAGCGCCCAGGAACTATTTGGGCTGACCCTCCCAGCCCTGCTGTTTGTGGATGCTCCTACTATACCCCTCTCTCCAGGTGCCCTCTGCAGCTCCCTGCCAGCTGCCCTGCCCTTGGCAGCGAGCTGGATGGAAAGAAACAAGTTTGGCCAAACTGGTGGCCTCTGCGTACCTGGAGGGGGTCTGGCTGCCTGCCTGCCACGGATCACCAGCCTTGCCAGGACCAGTATAGCCAGCAGGGCCTTGTTGGTGGCCAAGTGAGCACTCTGCTGGGGGCAGCCCTCGCCATGCAGGTGGACGCAGTCTGGCGTGCCTCATTGCTCCTCCGGGAAGAATGACCCCGCAGCTGAAGGGGAAGCTTCCAGAAGATGCCCTCCAGTGTCCGATGGCACAGGAATGGGGAATCTGCACTTGCCCACTGAAGAAGGCCACAGTAGATCTGGGACCCTGGGCAGTGTCATCAGGCTGCTGTGGCACTGCAGGCAGGCGGAGGGGGCACACTGGTGACTCTGCTTGCTGTCCTGGGTCTCCAGGGGGGCGCTCACAAGCTGCTGGTGTTCAGTCACCCCTCTCCCCTCGTCACTTCATGGTGGGCCTTGCTTCGGTTGAAGCCCACTCCCTTCTCCACTCAGGTGCCACATGGCCTTCACCTCAGCCTTTCAGCCATCCACGCCATCTCCAAGTCTCCAGAGACGCCACGTGGCGTGCCCTCCCCACGTCTGGGCCATTTGTCCAGGAACAGATAGAGTCCCTCTTAATGAGTCCCCGCTCCTCTGGGAAGCATCATTAAGCACTAAGACCTGGTGTCCTGCCCCTGGTCACCCCAGCCAGGGTCTGGGTGGCATTGTAAAGGTGAAGAGCTGCGGACTGCCTTGACCTGATCAGTGACGATGCAGGACGTGGCATGCATGTCCTGATGGTGAGGGACAAAACTGCCCTGGCTCTGGGTGGATAGCCTTGGTCTCCTCTCTGAGGTACAACCAAGAAATCACACCCTCAGGGGGGCTCGGTCAGGCCCTTCAGACTGTGGTGCTCCTCCCGCATTTCAGTGCCAAGCCCGCTGCATTTACAGGACCACCCGACCACGGCGGGGAGTGGGGCACCTTCCCCCGCGTTAACCTGCTATGTGAGTGGCCCTGGCCTGGCCACAGGAGGACCACATCTGCACACACCCCAGACGCCTCTGTCTTGGGATCCCAGAGGTTGGGTTCTGGGGCCCATCCCCTTTCTGGAGAGTTTTGATGATGCTGGGAAAAGTGACCATGACTCCAAGCAGCCACTGCCGTGTAAGGCCAGGGTCTGCAGGCTGCTGGGGTCCACAGACAGGCCGCCGCTCGTGATGGGCTCTGTTGGTCCAGCTGCCCTGCTAAATAGCCGCCGGATGCAGGCTTCCGGCTCCCCTGGGGCAGCCCAGGCTGCCCAGCGGGACCATGGTGCTCAGTGTGAGGGAGGACCCCAGCACTCCAGGGCCTGCCCGTGCACAGCTTCCCAACACTGTCTCCACGCACAGTGCCCTCCCTCTCTAGCAGCTGTCTGGGTGAGAATGGCACCTGCCAGGTAGAGGTGTCTCTAGGTGGCGGGTACAGTGGCATCTGGGGAGTAGGGGCCTGTGGGGGGACAAGACACCTGGAAGGCTTCTCCAGGCCCAGCCTAGCCAGGGAGGAGACCAGACGTGGAAACACATGTCTGTCGTGTCACAGCCCTGGCCCTGCCTGGTGGCTCTGTGAGAGGGACCATCTGCTTTAGGCGTGGAGGTTCAGAGTTGGGTTCTGCACACTCAGGACCAGAGCCCTGCGGGCCAGGCTGGCCGCCTCCCTGTTCATGGCTGCTGCTGGGCCCTCGTTTCCTGGGCTGGCGGGCCTGCGGCTCGCCGCTGCTCTGGGTGCATTTGGCGACTTGGTGGTGCCCTTCTCTTGGTGCTTATGTTGGGGGTGGGGCTGCCATTGTGTATCCTTGGCCCTCTCGATAGCTCCCTGCACCTCGGAACCTGGAGCAGATGAGAGAGGGCCCAGGCTCCCCTCTGCCCTGGACTTGGAAGAAGCCCACACTGACGGTGCTGAGGGACCCGTTGTGGCTCTAGTGTAGGACATCTTAGTCCCCAGCCCAAAAGGCTAAGACCCAAGCCCCACGCAGCCCCCGAAGGAGACCATAGTGATGGGGCGGGTGTTGCTCTGAGGATGGTGGGGAAGGAGGTGCTTTGTACAGTACATACTTTGGGATTATTTCTCTTAATTTTAAGAAAACAAGTAACAATTTACACAGGGTCAGGAGTAGAGTTGACAGTGCATGTGAGGGAGTTCTGTTTCTCGTGTTGTTGACACTTTGGGACATGTTGTGGCTGTTGTCTGGGCTGCGTGTTGCCCATCTGGAGAGTAGGCTTCGCTGTGTTCCAGGCACAGAGGTGAGGTTTGCTACAGGGCGGCTCCTGGCCAGTGTGTAGTGTGACCTTGGGATTACCTTTGTGTCCTGAAGCGTTTTGGTGACTTCTAGGAGCCAACCTTGGCCCCAAGTGAGTATCTGTTGAGGTGTGGAGAACCCACGTGACGGTGTGGCAGGCCCACCCGACAGGAGCCCGTGGCCAGGGAGAATGGCCCCACTGCATGAGCGTGACCTGGGCACTCGGCCTGCAGGAGAGGAGGGGCTGCGGGGACACAGGCCAGGCTGGGTCAGCTCAGGGAGTGTCCCAAGGCTGGACAGAAGGGGTACACTGGGGCAGGATGCTGGGTGACGGGGGAGATCCTCACAGAGGTCCCCGTGAGGTCCCGTCTTATGGCCTGAGCCATGACTCTTGCCCTCTTCTTGGGAAGCAGTTGCTTAGGGGCTTGGAGAGAAGGTGGAAGATGGCTGCTGGGCCAGCAGGACCGCGTCCCCCTGTGGTCAGGGCAGGGTGACCCTAGTCACTAGTGCTTGGAATTGAGAGCTCTGGGGTAGCTTGGCAGCATCTCGTGGGAGTTAGGGGCAGTGTCTCGTGTCTCGGGGTCCCTGTAGGATATGGCGGGGCTGGCCCTGCACAGGAGCGTTAGTGGAGGGGAGGAGACCCAGCTGCTCCGCAGTGTCACTAACTTGGCAAGCCAGGGACACCGTGACCATGTCCTCCGTTCTCCGAGCAGACCTGCAGAGGAAGGAGATTTTGGAGAGTCAGGTGGAGGGAGACGTACAGGGTGACACCTGGTGTCCCTCCAGCCTACCCTCACTGCCCTGCGTAGTTTCTTTGTGTTTTCTTCCTTGTGACATCATTCCACGTGGCTGTTGTCACCAACACGTCACGGGCGTTTCCCGTTGCTGATCATCACATGTGAAGTGGCTGTGGAAGGACAGCAGAGCTGTCAGGAGCTAACAGAGCTCTGCACAGGTGTCTCCAGGTGGGCCACTCCCCCGTGACAGCCTGGGGTGGGGACCACTTCCCCCTGACAGCCTGGGGTGGGGGACTGGATTAGAGAAGGTGGAGACCTGCGAGGTGTTCATGCTGCTGAATCCACAACACTGCCACCAGCAAGGGTCGGGCCGTCCTGCTGGTGTTGGGTATTGTCATCAGGCTGAATATTTGCTAATTTGAAAATGAAAAAAATGGGCTTGTGTTTGAGTTCCGTCTCTTTGATTTCCAGCTCAGCTGAACCTCTGTTCACGCCACGCAGCTGTGTCTCCCCCCTTGTGGGTCGTCAGTGTCCTTTGCCTGCCCTACGGGGTCTGAATGTTTGTATGAGTTCATTATCTATTAAAGACACTAACCCGGTGTGTGCTCTTGGCTCAGTTATTCCAGGTTTTGCTGGAGTCTGGACACAGTCTGCACCCCCTCAGTGCCGCCCACCAGACTGCAGCATGAGGCCACAGGGACTTTGTGTCTGCCTGTAACACGGGGCCAGCAGGTGCAGGAGTGGACGGCTGGGCCTTGGGGTCCCCAGACAAGCCCCGGGCGGCCCTCACACTCTGGTCTCTGCCAGAGATCACTGAGGACCCCAAAGAGCATTTTCTCACATAGGTTTTTTCCTACCAACACTTACCCCATTATCAATTAAAACAAAGTTTAAAAATATTATTTAAAAGATAAGATGGAGCTCATGGTATGTTGTCGTAAGTATCAGTGTCAATGAAAACTCTTTTCCAAACCAAAAGCCCAGTGGGAAGGGCAGCGATGTTGTGCAGCTCTGCAGAGTCCTTCACTGTGGCTCGTGAGAGACGCTGGGGTCTTGGACCTGCTTTTGAACTTGGCCTTGGACCTCTGAAAAACCCCACTGAAGGCTCGAGCCGGGGGAAGGCACCTCGTAGTTTATCACGAAAACAGTTGGCCTCAGAGACCCCCGAAGGCCCCACTTTGAGAACCACTGGGTGTGAAGGGACAGGAGGAGACAGTCCTGCCACTTCCATGTGTCCCTTCTGTGACTTCTTTCATTGCTTTGAACCTCAGGTCCTTTCCCCTCCTAACCCTCGGCTCCATCGGGGTGGATTTGGCGTTGGGCATGGAGCAGGCCCTGACCGTCTCTCAGAGACCCAGGGCTGTCCTGGGGGGACATGCCCCGCCCAGTGGGCCCCGCAGGGTGGCATCTCACCTACCAGGGCCATAACCCCTCCACCCCCTCGGGGTCCTGCATCCTGCCCCTCACCCACTCTTCAGACCTAGGGGCCTCCCCGCTCTTAGCTATTTCACCAGATGATAAAGTGATTCTGAGGTCCGACACCAGCAGGGTGTGAAAGGCACACGGCCTTGGTGGGCTGTGGGCAGGGCCCCACTGTCACCCACCAGTGGCCCCTTCGCCAGCCAGCAGCAGGCCTGGCTGGGGGCTCCACGCTGAGTCCTGTACCTGCTGCTGCGGAGTGGGGTAGAACTCCATGTCCCAGCTGGCTGGCCTGCTGCGGCCACTGTCCTTGGCTACGCTCAGGTGAGTGCTTGGTGCCCTGCTGTCGTCTCCAGATGGCTGGTCCCAAGAGATTTACAAGCACCTGCCCCTGCCCTGCCCTGCCCTGGCCTGACAGTGCAGAGCCGAGGGGCCAGCCCTGCCCATCCCCGCCAACCGGCCCAGTCTGGGGCTGGAGACTAGGGCCTCTGCCTCAGGGACTGCGACTCTTGCTCCTCTGGGCTCGCGTCCATCCTAAGTGACTCATGTACTAAGGGACCACCAGCAGTGTGCACACATGACCCCATTTTGTAAGATAGAGGAGAACAGGACACAGTGGGCGTGGGGCTTGGTGGCAGAGGGCTGCCCCGGGCGCCGGGTGGCTGGGCCACGCCCTGAGCAGCTGCTCTGCCAGGCCCAGGGTGGGCGCTGGGGACACAGCAGGCAGACCTGGAGACTCCATCTCTAGCCATGCCGTCCCCTCACAGCAACCCAGGTGTCACCTGGCCTTTCCTTCATCCCAGGCCTGGCCTATTACCAGACGATGGCTTCTCCACGGTTCTCGGACCACCCCGCACCGCTCAGGCCTGATGGGCGGTCTTGCTGCCACCTTGCCCTCCTCCACCGCCAAACCAGGACCGGGGTGGGGGCGGGGCTGCTGCGGGGCCCGTCTGTGCGCCCACCCCCCACCCAGGTCACACCTACCGAAGTTGTCACCTGCCCTTGTCGCTGACCTTACATTCCCCTCCCCACCCACTGTGCTCCTGGAGGGAGGCTGGTTCGCCTGCTGTGTCCCCAGCGTCCACCCCAGGCCTGGCAGAGCAACTGCTCAGGGCGTGGCCCAGCCACCTGGCGCCCGGGGCAGCCCCCTGCCACCAAGCCCCATGACCATTGTGACCTGGTCTCTTCTTTCTTACAAAATGGGGTCACCTGTGCACACTACCTGGGGTCACTCAAGACACGCGGAACCCGTGAACACCCTGACCTGGTCTCTGGGAACGTGACGTACAGCAGGTGGGGTTCCACCTTGGACTTGCTGCACTGTCCCCAGCCTGTGTCCTCGAGGTCTGGCTCACAGCCTTCGTCTCGTGAGTGACATTGGGTGGACGTCCCAGCCCTGCAGGCCCTCAGGGAGGGTGCGTCTGCCGTCATGGTCAGTGGTGCCCTTCTCGCCTCTCATGAACCACGCATACAGGTGGTGAGCGTGCCCGTGTGTGGCCACCTTGCAGGGCTCACAGCGGGGGACCGTTCCTCGGAGGATCCTACAGACGTCATGTCTGCAGCAGAGGTGCCCGTTGGCCACTGGAGACCAGAGTCCATTGTTCCCATTGGTACGTTAGAGGTTCTGGTTCATCGCTATTTATTAATGTCACCATTTGTGATGGACTGAAAGTGTCCCCAACATTCACGTGTAGGGTCCTCACCCCTGCTGTGATGCACCAGGGAGTGGGTGGTGATCAGTCCGTGAGGGGGCCTGAAGAACTCGTGGACCCCAAATTGTGGCCAAGGCTACAGCTGAGAACGAAATGCAGGAGCCAACTGTGTCTGGAGCTTGGACAGCAGCCACCGGCCACCTGTGCCCTGCATCCTATTCTGGACTGCATTTCCCAGCCGCCTTTGCAGCCAGGCGTGGTTAAACCGCCAGATTCTAGTGGGAGGGGACGAGGGGTCCCCGGTGCTGTCCCCTCTGGCCACGGCGACTTGAGGATGGGGTAGTGAAGGGGGCAGATGCACACCACGGAGGGGCCTTGGGGAGGGCTGCCGGCTGGCCAGGACACCCACTCTTGGTGTCCCCGAGCGAGAGACAGGCCCCAGGCTGGAGCTCTTAGCAGGGGGAGCCTTTGCGGAAGCCCAGGGGGGCCACCAAGAGGCCTGGTGGGTGCTGGTTTCTCCTCATGGAGGCAGCTGGGGAGGAGCGGCTTTGAGGACCCTGTGTAGTCAAAGGCACCTCTGGGAAGGGGAGAAGGGCAGGTTGGTCCTTGTGGGTGTCTGATTGGCCAGGGGACCCCCTCCCTGCCTGTCCCAGGAGCAGGAGTCAAGGGGTCGGGGAGGCCAATTTCCCAGTCAAGGGCCGAAGCTGAAGCCGCTGTCTGCAGTTCCCAGATGTAGGGAGGCGAGACCCCGAGCTGCGGCTGCGGGAAGGCAGTGGGACTGAGGCCACAGTGCTGCAGGACCCAGGACATACGAGAAAGCATGTGTCGGAGCGCTGTGTTGTGACCCCACCCACTGCAGGGCCACCAGGAAGGTGGCTGGGCAGAGGGGGCCGGGGCTTGCTGGCCTGGGAGGGCCTGAGGTGGCAGTGGGGATGGAGGAGAGCCCTTGCTCTGGCTGAACTGCCCGACACCTGGGCAAACAGGGCCTGGTCAGAGGGGCTCCCTGCCCCCCAGCTTCTCCAGGGCCACGGAGAGCTCTGGCCGCAGCCCTGGACTGTGTTCAAGCCAACTGGGCTTCAGAAATAAGCAGGGAATCAGCTTAAACACCAAGAGGCCATCCTGCAGACAAACTGACCGGAAACCTTGGACTCTGACAGCAGTGTCAGCAAGGGACTCCCTACCTGGCAGGACCGGGGACTCGGAGACTTGTCTACTTAAATTGTCAAATGCAAAAACCAGGGCCAAGCTCCCTGGCAGCTTCATGGCCGAAGCAGAAATGTGCCTGGTCTGCTGGGCACCGGGAGCCGTGGGGCCAGGAGCAGCTGCCTGGGCATGCAGCTTCCAGGGCCTGTGGGTGCCCTGGGGACCCACACCGCTGGGGCCAGGCACCTGCGGGCCTGAGGGCGGTGGACCTTCCCCTGGGGCAGGGACAACAGCACACAGCAACCAGGGGGAGGGCCAGAGGGCAGGAGAGGGCAGTGTTCCAGACGTGGGGTCGGGGAGCCCTTCCTGGAGGCTGGATCGGGGCCAGGCCCGCAGGGTCCGAGAGGAAAAGCACTACACCCGTGGTCAGCCTCAGGCCGGTCGGGCCTTAGACCCAGAGAAAGGTGTTTTCAGTTTGGTGGGTAGTACAATTTTATATATTTGATAAAAGAGGCTGAATGCAGCCGGGCACGTGGCACTCACCTGTGATCCCAGCTGCTCGGGAGGCTGCGGTGGGAGGGGGGAGGATGGAAAGTTCAAAGCCTCAACAACTTGGTGAGACCCTGTCTCAATAAAAAGGAAAAGAAAGGGCTGGGGATGTGGCTCAGTGGTTAAGCACCTTGGGTTCAATCCCCAGTACACACACACACACACACACACACACACATTTTACTGTGCTATTGAAAAAGTTGTGTAATGATTTTATAGAATTTTGTTACATGAAGGTGTTTTAACTTTTTTTTTTTTCCTGCTGTGACCAAAAGACATGACAAGAACAATTTGTGGAGGAGTAGTTTATTGGGGGCGCTTGGTTTCAGAGATCTCAGTCCACAGGGGCCGGCACTGTTGCCCTGGGTCTGAGGTAGGCAGGACACCATTTCAGAAGGGCCTGGAGAGGAACACAGCTCAGGAGGTGACCGCCAGGAAGCAGGGAGCTCTGCCTTCCAGGAACAAGATGTAAACCCAGGGACACAGCCCCAGTGACCTACCTCCTCCAGCCACACCCTGCCTGCCCACAGTGACCACCCAGTTAATCTCTATCAGTGGATTAATCCACTAATTAGGTCCCACCTCACCTAACCCAATCCCTTCCCCTCTGAAAATTCTTGCATTGTCTTATACACGAGCGTTTGGGGGAGACTCACATCTAAGCCCTGTCAGGTCTGTAACTCCCATTGCTGTTCCTCCCTGGTTGGCGGTCGTCTACCTATCTACCTATCTACCTACCTATCTTCATTTTCTAAAACTCCAGGTGTGACTGACGTACTGTGACACACTGGGAGCTAGCTCATGTGTAGCCCTGTGCTGTGGCACATGTGGGCACGGAGGAAACACCACCAAGCGTGGACACGGGATCTCTCCGTCACCCAGAGTCCCCTGTGCCTCCTGCTCATCATCTCCCGCCCCTGCCAGGCGCTTCGACAGTTCTAGACCAACTCAGAGCCGGAGCGAGGCGGAGACGGCTGGGCTTCTCGGCACAGCAGGAAGCTTCTGGGGCGAGAGGCGTCCGCCTGCTGCAGTCTTGGCCGTGGGCGGCTCTGGGTTGCTAAGGGTCCTCCAGGGACACGCTGCCCTGGCTCACCCGTTCTTTATGCCTTCACCTGCGGGCTCCATCTGAGAAGGTGCACAGGGCCGCGAGCCTGCCCACAGGACTCTCCTGCACCTGTGTTGACGCCCCCCTTGGGTGACCGCCCGGGAGTGAGATGGCCGCCTCGGGGGGAGGGGAGTTCAGCTCCATAAGAAGCGGCAAACCCCAGTACTGGGGAAGTGACTAAGAGGCCTACTGGTGGCAGCTCTCAGGGTATGGGGGTCCCTGGGACGCCCTTCCTGTCCCCAGTCTGCCCTCAGCTACTCTGGTGGAGAGACATCTCATGTGGTTCTGTTACCCAGTGAGTCCGAGCCTGCTGCTGCTGGGCGTTGCTTCTTCCCCAACATTTTAGAAAAACTCAAACATAGGTAAAAAGTCAGAAAAACCTGTGGACATCCTTATGTCCCCCGGGGGGTCTCCTGTTGCCATCTGCTACATTTTCTTTATCGGTGTCAGGTAAGAGGTGCCTTAGTACATTGTGCTTTTTAGGCTTTGCAGAGTCAGCCCACGCCATCAGCATACATCACGCAGAAGCGTCTCAGCCCACATTTTACTAATCAGAGTTGGACCCCTGTTTTCGGGCAGCAGGGGGTGTTCATCACAGTGAAACCTGTGCCCCTCAAGTCTGCCACCTTAAGCACAGCCCCTGTTGGCAGAGGGAGCATCACCTCACCAGAATGTCCCCAGAGCCCCACCCCAGTTCCAAGCCTTTGCCAGTTCCCAGGATACAAGGATACTCTGCATTCTTCCTTAAAAATATTTAATGTTCACATGTAGGTCCACGATCCACGGCAAGTGGAGTTTTGTGCCTGCTGGTTGGAGAGGGGTTTGGTTTTCCCCATAAGGACTCAGCCATTGCTTTGGAACCAGTCCTCGAGAGACCCCCTGTTCCTCCCTGGACTGCCCCGTGGAGCCGTCTGAGTCCAATCACCCAGCACAGCTGGTCTCCTGGTCCCTGCTCTGTCTCCGTGACCCTGGTGTCTGTCCAGTGCCACACCAGGCTGAACTGGTCACGGCGGCCTTCCCGTGGGCTTTGAACTCAGGGGCTGCATATCCCTCTGACCACTCTGGTCCTTCCTTTCCAAGACGACTCAGCTGGTGCAAGACCGTGTGTCTGACACAGCAGTCTCTATGTGCACCTGGAGGCAAAGTTAAAGATTCAGTTCCTCACCTTAAAAACGCGCAAGAGAACATTTCTGTTCCCAGAGGAAGATCCATGGTGCTGTACTATTTTTAGGTCCTTTGAAATTCCATATGAATTTTACTCATTTCACCCATGTCTACAAAAAAAATCCCGCAGGGGCTGACTGGGAGGACCCCGAAGCCGGAGAGCAGCATAGAGCTGAGATTTCAGAAGGATGGTCTCCCAGGCACAGGTGCCGTGGCCCCCCACTTCATCCAGGATGGAGCTTCTCCTGGCCGGTCTCTGTCCTGGGGTCGGGGCTCTCGCCCACGGCTGGTCAATGTATTCCCCAGGATCCGGGTCTTGGCACTGCTGGAACTGGAGTTTCTATTGAGTTTCATCTTGTTGGCTGCTCAGGTATCAAAACAAAGCTGATTTTCACGTTTGCTTTGGTCCCGTGGCCTTGCTGGGACACTTGTTAGTTCTCGGTCATTTCTCAGACCCCTCAGGGACTCCTGCGAGCCGTCTGACCTCTGCTCCTCATTCTGTGCCCTCTGCTTCTCTTCCCTGGGCTCATGGAGCGCTGTGGTGTCCTGAGTGACCCGCTGGCTGAATGGCTGCTGACCTGCCGGGGACGGTGCTGGGTGTGTCACCTTTGAGGACGATGTTAAGCTTTCAATGGCCCATCACACTCAGGACACTTCCCTCTCTCCCTGATTGCTTAGATTAAAAAAGAAAAAATCATGAATGAAGTTTGAATTTTGTGAAACGCCTTTTGCACCTATTTGAATGATCGTTTTATTTGGTCACACAGTTAATATGGGAGATCACGCGGATTGGTTTCCAGGTGACAAAGCCAGCTGCGTCTTTGGGATGAACACAACTTGGTAACTAAGTCCTCTCCCTTTTACAGACCTGCTGATCCTCTGCATCTGCCGTCAGCAGGGAAGTCGGATGGACGAAGGCTCTTTCCTGCAGTGACTGTGTGGGTGTCCCTGGGCCGAGCTCCTCCCCCTCTGTTTCCGGACAGTCTGCGGAAGGTTGAATTATTTCTTCCATATCAATGTTTGACGGGAAATCTGAGTGCAGCCACCTGCGTCTGAAAGTTTCTTTCTGAGGTGTCTGATCCCAGCCTCCGTTTCTCAGTGGATCGCGGACCGGCTTGGGGTCTCATTCCCCTCTAGTGAGCTTGGGGGGTCTGTCTTCCCAGGTTCGGGGACATTTTAGCATTAAGGATCTGTTTGCAACGCTCTCATTCTCTGCCAGTCTGCAGGACTCGGTGGCTTCTCGTTCACCTCGTAGTATTGGCCTTCAGGACGTCCCCCTCTTTGATCATTCTGGCCAGACTCTGTCAATCTGTCCATCACAGCAAAGCCCCAAGTTTTACGTCACTGATTTCTTCTGTTTCTGTTTCCTGCTGTGGATTCTGTCCCTTTGAGAGCTTCCTCCTGCTCAGTTTACTTCTTTCTTCGTTTCTGAGTTTCCTAGGAAGGAGGGCGCCTTTAGCCTCTACTTCCCAGAAGCAGCGCGACTTGGGGGGCTTGGCTCAGAGGACTCTGCCCAGCGGCTCAGGTCTGAGTACCCCAGGGAGCTGGAGCCGGGGCTGGCGGGCTGCTCTCAAGGCTGCGCCCCACGGCGGGCCCCGAGTGGGGCCCAGGGAGCAGCTCATGGGCAGGAGGCTGCCAGTTATTCTAAATGGCCGCAGGCCCCAGAGTCAGCCTTTAAGAACTCACTGAAATTCCAGCCATTTCCCCTTCCCTGACTTTACGGTGGCCCTTCCCCGCTCCTTGTCCAAGTGAATAATGTGGTCTGGACACGAGGTGTCCCCCAAGTTCCTGCGTTGTTCACGCAGCACCTTCAGAGGGGCAGCGGGGGCTGAGCTGGGATGGAGCCCGCCCGTCTGGCTGGTGTCCAGGGCTGGGAGGGTGGGTCACGGGTGCCCTGGAGGGGCATCTGTCCTGCAGTCCCCCCATCCTGTCCCGCCATGAGCTGGGCCACCCAACTCCACGGTGCTCTGCCTCCCCTGGACCGAGAGCCAGGGAGCCGCTGGCTACGGAGTAACACCTCAGGAACCATGAGCCCACAGACTCTTCCTCCCCTCAGGTGTGCTTGCCGGGAATTTGGTCACAGAGTCACAGACTGACTGTCACAGCGGAGCCCTTGGAGGCCCGAGGCCACCCTGTTCCTGCCACGTGGAACTCGCGCCCTTCCTTCTCTTGTCTCTTCCTCTCAGGGACTCAGGAAAACGCTCCCCTTGCAGGTTCGGGGGCTGGGCCTCCTTCCAGGGCCCAGAGAGTGTTCTCGCAGGACTTTCTCCAGCGGAACCTCCGCTGACTCTTTAAAAGCAATTAAGGAGGAGAAACGACTTATCCTATCCCAGCCACAGGCCTTCATTTTTAAATATTTGCAAATCCTCCTTCATTACTGTTTCTTTTCAAATATGCCTTGGCTACCTGTCCCTGCTCACTGTTTCTCACGACCTTAACTTTTTACAATGTTCATTGATTTGCTGTTTATAAAAGTAGCACATGTTCACTACTGAAAATTTAGAAAACAGTCTAAAGAGAGCAACAAGATCAATGCGGTTCTCCCACCTCCCCAGAGAGAGCTCTGCCGTTTTAAAACAGGCTCCTCTCTTCTCAGTTCTAAATACAATAACTTAGGCACAAAATAATCCATATTTGTAATGATTTGAGCAATAAAGAAAAACACAGAGTAGGACAGTGAATAGCCCTTGGTCCTTTGAATGCCCTGCTGATGGGAATATGGCTGGTCCCAGCCGACTCAGGTTGAATCTGGGAGGACATGGGGTCATCGGGAGGGACGAGGTCGCTCTCTCAGGGCTGGGCCGGTTGCCAGGAGAGCAGGTGATGGTGAAGCAGGGTTGCCTCTCGTGTCTTGTCCCCGGCCCGCCCCTCCTCGTGCTGCCACGAGTGGAAGCAGCACAGAGCCCCCAGTGGGGCTGCACTCCCCGACTTCCCGGCCTCCAGAACCATGAGCACAGCGGAGCTGGTCTCGGGCGTTTTGTTACAGTAGCAGAACACAGACGGACACTCCCTGATCCTCTCCCTAGGTTGTGCCCACTGTGCGTCCCTGCAGGTCCCTTTCAGCCCTGTCCTATACCACTCAAGTATCCGCCAAGGCCGAGCTCGGCCATTGGTCCAGCCCGAGAGGCACCGCCCGAGAGGGAGACGCCTAGGGACTAGTCTTCTCCTGGTCCCAGCCCTGGTCCACAATCAAGTTTGCGAGTTTTTTTTTTTTTTTTTTTTAAATAAACCTGCACATTTCTTGTTACGGTCTCTTTATTTAACTGCATCTGATTTACTTTTACTCTCTTGCTGATGGCTGCTGGGTTCATCGTCTTTTTCCGGTGACCGCAGCTCTCAAGTTTTCATGATCCCAGTAGCTTCCGGCTCTGGGGCTTCCCACTGGACAGACCCTCCCCTGGGGGAGACGTGGCCTCCTGTCCCGACTCCCTTTCTCATCAGACCTAATGGGCTGTAGTCCTGGCACCAAGTGAGGGAGACGACAAACAGCCTCCTCCACACACATCAGCCACTTCGCCTTTAATCGTCTGGGCTCTTCAATGGAAAATTGTCCATTTCACGGAGATTTTAGAATTCATCAGCATAGAATTGGGCCAAAGTGTTCTCTGAGGCTTTGAAGGTCTCTGAGTGCGCTTGGTCCCCCTCTCTGCTGCCTTCAGCCTATTTCTGTCTCTATTGATTGGATTCGTTAGGGATCAACCTGCGTATTCGTCTGTTTTAAATAAGCTGTTGGTTAAAACCTGCTGTTCGTTCCCTCTTTCTTCTTCGTGACTTCTTGTGGCTCTGCCCGTCTCCTTCCTCCCACGCCGGCAGCTCCCAGCAGGTGAGGGGGACTCGGGTTCCGGCTCCTCCATTCCCAACAGCTCCGGCCCCTTCCCGGCGTCCAGGCCAGGAGGAGCGGACCGCAGAGGACTGTGCTGTCTTCCCCGGGGATTTTCTCACATCCTGAAAGTACCAGTGGCAATTGAGAGTGTCTGGGGCCATTTAGTCTAAGTTCCCTGACGAGTTCATGGCCACACACGATCCTTTGCTCCCGCGGATCTTTCAGGCCTGACGTGCCTCCGAATCCACGTTGGCGCTGTTGCTCTGCATGACCCACTGCCACCTTTGATGCATAGCTTCCCCCACAATCTGGGGTCCCAAGTCTGTCACCTCCAGGTGTCACCCAGATGTTCAACAACATCTGACCTGGTGTTGACAGTGACAGTGTGTACCACGCACCTCCAGTGTCCCACAAAGATCACACCCAGGTCTCCTTCCTATGGAGGTCCTTGCGGCTCCGTGTGTGGCCCTGCCCCCGAGAACGGGTGACAGAGGCTGAAGGCCTCACACATGCGACATGAAGGACAATAGCGCCCAACTCAGGCCTGCTGCGAATGCCCTGAAAGTGCTGTCCTCCGTGTCAAGGACACAACAGGTCACACGAGAAGCGAGTGACACAGAGGTGGATCCCAGACCCCAACAAGGCAGGCCCCCTCCAAGATTTTGCCTTCATCATCAAAAATAGATGAGCAAAGAAACAAACTATGATCTCCTGCCCTGGATCGTGAATGAGATCCGTGCAGGTCCCACCCGAGGGGCTGATCCCTTCAGGACACTGACAGGATCCTCTTCCTCCTTTCCTGCAGGTGTCCACCCAGAAATCAGGCTCCTTCTCTGCTCTGGGATGAAGGGGGCGTTGTGGTCTACGAGAAGCAGAAATCTGTACAATTATTTCTGTCTTTAGTTCTCAGTCCAGCTAGAGAAGAGGGCTCAGTGTGCTTGGGAAGAGTCAGAAGGAAGGAGAGAACCCGTGTGCTCACGGGGTGCAGCCAAGCCGGGCCCGTCTCCCAGCAGAGCCCCTGATCTAAGGAGACCTGGTTCCTGGCCCGCCACAGGACGACGGACTGTGAAGTTCAGACTAAGGTCACGTGAAGGTCTGGAATCAGCTGAAGGTGATTTTTCAGATCTTTCCAAAAGTGTAAAAAAGAACCACAAGATGTGAGCAAAGAGGGAAATCCAGGAAGGTGGGACCTGCGTCTGGGGCTCTGCGCCCCCGAGAGCACGGGATGGGGGACCGGGGGCATCTTGGCAGCCTGACAGCGTGGGGCGCGTAACTGTGGCACCCAGGACCTGCCACAGCTGGGCTCTGACAACCCTCACCCTGGATTTAAGGTTTTCCTCCAAAACTTAGGCATAAGGAATAAATTGTGAATAAACCAGCTCTTTCCTGTCTTAGAGCTTAGCTTCAAGTAATCAAGTGGGCGATAAAACCCTCAGTCCCTGAAATTGGATCAAGGTACCCTAGAATGCTGACGTCCCCAAGCAACCGGAGAAGCCAAGTTCTCTTGAAAAAGATAGAGTCGCCGGAGCCTCAGATCATATCTACAGGGAATCTTCAAAAACAGAAGCCAACACACGGGAAGAAACCGCAGGAATGGGAACCCACAGGCTGCAGCTGAAGGCCCCACGGAGTCCCAGACTGCGCCATGTCAGGACAGTCCCCAAGCAACCCGCCTGCTCTTGGGGATGAACGTGGAACCTGAGAAAACAAGCAAGGAGGCAGAACTGGAAACAGACACAGGAAGAACTAAACAGAAACCAACCACGGAAATCAGGAACTCAGTGGTCAACAGCTGAAGAGAGGCCTGAAAATCCACCATCCACAGTGACGCTCTGAGGGATGAAAGAACGGGGAGCAAGGGGCGGGGGACAGTTCCAGACAGCAGGGAGAGAGCGGTGACGCACCACCGGAGTCCAGCAGCCCGAGCCAGGATGGAGCAGAAGTCACACGTGACGTAATGACAGTTGGAATTGTCCAGCTGCTGACAGGTGACAACCGGGATTCCCAAGACTCACTGAGTCCCAGCTCGGCCAGTAGGAACCCTCAGCTCGAGGTGGCAAGCGAGAATCTGGCACCAGGAGAAAGCTTCTATCCAGCCAGAAGGGAGGGGGGTGGCAGAGAAGGTCAGACCTAGACTTCCACCTTCTCCCACTGCAGCAAGTCAGAACCCCCTCCCCCACTACAGGGCACCACAGGTGGCCCCGTAAACTAGGTCTAAGTAAGAGCCAGAGTCCCAAGACAGGGGCGCCAGTGTCTGGGATTCCACTAAAGCCACTGTCACACGGAGAACAAGAGAATCTCAAGAGAAAAGACCAGCAAGGAACGTAAACCCTGAGCCAGCAGACGTGGGGTCCGTGACAAGGACTGCAGAGCAGGCTTCAGACAAAGAGTCTCCGCGAGCGATCGCAGCAGGATGGAACCAGTGGACAGAAGACCCCAGCACAGAAACCGAAGACGCGAAGAATGAGCGGGAAAATCTAGATCTGAAAAGTCACTGAGTGGACTCAGCCGCAGAATGAAGCGGACTGAGGGACACGGATGGTTCTGAAGACAGAACAACACAACTACACCCGAACAACAGACAGAGAGACTGCTGGAACCTGAGCTGGCCTCCGGGTCCTGAGCCCTAACCAGAGATCCACGTCCATGTTGTCGAGTCTCGGAAGGAGAGGGGCAGGAGGATGGGGGTGAGAGTAGGGAAGAAGTCCCGCTGGAAATGCCCCACTTGTGGTAAAAGTCATTGACCTGTGGGTCAAGAGGTTGAACAAACCCGACTGGACAGACCCAAACACACCCACCAAGGTGTATCAGAGCCAAAGTGTGAAAACGGAAGACGGGGAGCAACCCTGAAGGCAGCGACAGAGAAATGACACCCAGGGAGACCCAACTCACAGGCGGCGGCGGCTCCTCAGGAACCACGTGGCCAACTGTTCCAGATGCTCCAAAGGAAGGACTGACCGCCCAAACTCCTGTCCCTGGCACAGATATCCCGGGAATGAAGGGACAATCCGATGTTCTCAACTGAAGGCAAACAAAAAGAATTCATTGCCAATGGACCCATCCTGGAATAGTGGCCAGAGAAATCCTTGAAATGGAAAGAAAATGATGATAGAAGGAGTCTTAGAACACCAGGAAGAAGAGATTACAAGGGAAAGAGTACAACTGTGAGTGAACACAACAGGCTCTCCTTTCTAGAACCTTCTACACTATGTTCCAGGGTTGAAGTAAGACTTGTAATACTGTCCAATGTGGTTCTTAATGTATGGAGAAGAAATTTAGAACACTTTCAAGCAGGCCAGTGGAGGGACTTAAAGGGGGTGAGGTTCCCATATTTCAATATCACTGTAGCAAGTTAACAACAGTAGACCATAATAAACCTCATTTTCATGTTGGAATCCTTACAGTATCCACTTTAAAAATCTATGTTCTGAAGTACATGCAAATATATTATAGATAAATCCAAATGAAATTCTACTTAAAAAGTTCAAGTGCTCCCCAGAGATGCAGGAAGAATAAAATAGAGAAACAAACTTGCCGTAGACCACAGGGTGAAATTGTAAGCTCTCAGATCACAGTGATCACACTGAATGGAAGCAGTCCACATGTACCGATTAAGAGACAGAGTGGCAAAGTGGATTGAAAAGTGACCCCACCCCATGCTGTCTAAAGGAAACCTCTGCTCAAGTAGAGCTGTCTACACCGGCCGAAAGTCAAGGGATACAAACATGAAGGCGAGAAAGAGAGACTTTCAGACCCAAACTAAGAGAATCACTGAGAATCACTCGTAAAGGAAACTCTAAAAGTATTTACACAAGAAAGATGACCCCTAGCAGAGGGGTGGACATGAGTGTGTGTGGACAAACACAGAAGGACACGCCACAGTGAGGGATCACGTCACCTCCTGATGACTGTCATGAAGAAGGCGCAGGAAACGGTGAGGGCCTTCGTCCACTGTGGTGGCACCGGATGCCACCGACGGGGACTTTATAAAGAACAGACATTTGTTCCTCACAGCTTGGGAGGCTGGAGGCCCAAGATGAAGGCCCCACACTGGTGTCTGGAGAGGGCTGCTCTCTGCTTCCAACATGGCACTGCGCTGTGCCCCTCCAGGGGAGGGACGCTGGGTCCTGACGAGGCGGAGGGTCAGAGAGCATTCCCTCAACACTGAACCCTTCAGCTGGGTGCTGATCCCACTCCTGAGGCAGCTGTCCCCGGACTGGGCACCCCCCAGAGGTCACGCCTCTCAGTACTGTGGCACCAGGGTTGGGGGGTGTAGAGGAGAACTCACGCATCGCTGGTAGGAATGATCCCAGGTGCCGCCGCAGTGGACGCCGATACAGCAGTTCTGCAAATGGGGAACCACCGAGCTGGGCACGGCCAGCGATCTGCTGCTGGGATCCACCCAGAGAACCCCAGTCGGAGATCCGCCCGGGAACGTCTGCACAGATGTTCACAGCAGCCTTGTTCATCAGAGTCTGACCTAAAATCCATTTGGGTGGTGGCTGCAGATGGGCTTTAAAACACTGACTTGTGCTTTACCGGAGAACTTCAGGGCTGGTAAATTCTGTCTCAGTAACATTGTTAAAACTACATGGGCCGGGGAGTAGCTCAGGGACAGAGTGCTCACCTGACATTCATGAGGCTCTGGGTTCAACCTCCAGCCCACGCGCGCGCACACACACACACACACACACAGGCTTGCACACATGGGGTGTGAATTTTTAAAAGAAGTTAAGCAATACCTGCCATTAGGAAGGTGGTAATCAGTGGTTGGTAAGACCTTCCTCGCATGGTCGTCTGGGGGTGGCAAAGTGGAGGTCTAGTTCCTTAAACAAGCAAAGGAGGGATAGAGAAGACTCTAGGAAAGGGAGAGGAGGACAGGAAGCCAAGACAGGCAGAGATGGGATCATAAAATGCTCCATCCCCCGAGAGCAGGAACAGAGAGGAGGGGGAGCAGGGAGGAGGGAGACAGGCCACACAGACTAAGACGACAGGTCCCAGCTGGACTTTATCAGAAATCACACTAAAAGTAAATGGGCCAGATTCTCCAGGTGAAAGACGAAGACTTTCCCAAACCCTGCAGGCTGCTTACGAGAGCTACCTGCTAGTTGAGGGTTCAGAGAACTGGAAAATAAATGATGGAAAACCACGTGTCATGTGAACACTCGCAAGAGTCAGCGTGGCCTTGTCCCCAACAAGCATGGTAGCAGGAAGGAGACCAGGCTGGTGGCGGTGCAGGCCACATCCAGCCGAGCCAGACGGCAACTCAGCTTTATAGCACAGCATCGGGGAAGGCCCAGCAGCCCAACAGCATGGCCCAGCAGAGCTCATGCCAAAGAGCCTCACAGGAGGAAGAGGGGGACATTCTCAGGCCACTGTCACATCTCAGCGATGCTATGATGCACATAGCAGCCAACAGACAGCCATGAGGATGCAGCAGGCCAGAGACACCAGGGCACCCCTGGCCACCAACCCCAAGGCACTGCACCAGCTAACGGATGCACTTCATTTTCAAAGTCCCATGAAATGATTTATTTTTAAATTGCCCCTCTCTGGGCCGTGAAGGAGGCCTGACCAATGTCAGAGGACTGAGGTCACATATGGCAGCCTCCCCAGGCATGGAGTTGCAGCTCAGGAACAAGCCAACAGCGACGTGGGGCACTCGCCCAGACAGCGGGGTCAGGGCAGAATCGTGCGGGTCAGAAAATATTTTGATGTGAATGAAAATAAAAGTGGGGAAAATCAAAATGCGAGCCTGCGCAGCACCTAGAGAGCTACGGCCACCAACGTGGAGAAATGACAGACCTGGGGCCAGAGCTGAGCCGCTTCACAGAGGAGACACCGCGAGCCAATGGACGAGCTACCCGGCAAGAGGGGGCACAGGAGAGAGCCCAGAGGTTGACACGATAGGAAAAAGCACAGGAGGGTTAATGAAATCCGAAATTAATTATTTGAAAATACTGAAGAGTCAAAGTTCACTGTCGGTGCCTGTTTCCCTGGAGACTGGCCTCCCAGTGCAGAGCTGGCCTCGGTCCTGTCTGTCACAGCCAAATGGAGCCTGGGGCTTAGGACAAGGGCTTCCAGCAGTGCAAGGCTTGGGTCCTGGCCCCCACCCTGGCAGATGCTGGAGCACCTCTCGCGAGATGGCCAAGCTGCAGAGTTGGAGGGAGCCAGACCCTGCCTGTGACAGAGGGATACTGGTATTTACCTAATCACAGCACCCACGCCAGAAGCCCAGGCTGTGATAGCCCCCTCCTGGTCTGAGGTCCCTTCAGGTCAGACAGTCCTGTCCAGCCACAGAGAGCAGGCAGGGGTCCAAGGGAGAGCAGGGGGGTACCAGGGAGAACAGGGGGGTCCAAGGGAGAGCAGGAAGGGTCCCAGGGAGAGCAGGGGGGTCCAAGGGAGAGCAGGGGGGTACCAGGGAGAACAGGGGGGTCCAAGGGAGAGCAGGAAGGGTCCCAGGGAGAGCAGGGGGGTCCCAGGGAGAGCAGGGGGGTCCCAGGGAGAGCAGGGGGGTCTCAGGGAGAGCAGGGGGGTCCCAGGGAGAGCAGGCGGGGTCCCAGGGAGAGCAGGCGGGGTCCCAGGGAGAGCAGGGGGTCCCAGGGAGGGCAGGGGGGTCCCAGGGAGGGCAGGGGGGTCCCAGGGAGAGGAGGAAGGGTCCCAGGGAGAGCAGGGGTCCCAGGGAGGGCAGGGGGGTCCCAGGGAGGGCAGGGGGGTCCCAGGGAGAGGAGGAAGGGTCCAAGGGAGAGCAGGGGGGTCCCAGGGAGGGCAGGCAGGGTCCCAGGGAGAGCAGGGGGGTCCCAGGGAGGGCAGGAGGGGTCCCAGGGAGAGCAGGGGGGTCCCAGGGAGAGCAGGGGGGTCCCAGGGAGAGCAGGAGGGGTCCCAGAGGAGCAGGGGGTCCCAGGGAGGGCAGGGGGTCCCAGGGAGAGCAGGAGGGGTCCCAGGGAGAGCAGGGGGGTCCCAGGGAGGGCAGGGGGGTCCCAGGGAGAGCAGGGGGGTCCCAGGGAGAGCAGGAGGGGTCCCAGGGAGAGCAGGGGGGTCCCAGGGAGAGCAGGAGGGGTCCCAGGGAGAGCAGGGGGGTCTCAGGGAGAGCAGGGGGGTCCCAGGGAGGGCAGGGGGTCCCAGGGACAGCAGGGGGGTCCAAGGGAGAACAGGGGGGTACCAGGGAGAACAGGGGGGTCCCAGGGAGAGCAGGGGGTCCCAGGGAGAGCAGGGGGGTCCCAGGGAGGGCAGGGGGGTCCCAGGGAGAGCAGGGGGGTCCCAGGGAGAGCAGGAGGGGTCCCAGGGAGAGCAGGGGGGTCCCAGGGAGAGCAGGGGGGTCCCAGGGAGAGCAGGAAGGGTCCCAGGGAGGGCAGGGGGGTCCCAGGGAGAGCAGGGGGGTCCCAGGGAGAGCAGGGGGGTCCCAGGGAGAGCAGGGGGGTCCCAGGGAGAGCAGGAAGGGTCCCAGGGAGAGCAGGGGGGTACCAGGGAGAACAGGGGGGTCCAAGGGAGAGCAGGGGGGTCCCAGGGAGGGCAGGGGGGTCCCAGGGAGAGCAGGGGGGTCCCAGGGAGAGCAGGGGGGTCCAAGGGAGATCAGGAAGGGTCCCAGGGAGGGCAGGGGGGTCCCAGGGAGAGCAGGGGGGTCCCAGGGACAGCAGGGGGGTCCAAGGGAGAGCAGGAAGGGTCCCAGGGAGAGCAGGGGGGTACCAGGGAGAACAGGGGGTCCAAGGGAGAGCAGGGGGTCCCAGGGAGGGCAGGGGGGTCCCAGGGAGAGCAGGGGGGTCCCAGGGAGAGCAGGGGGGTCCCAGGGAGAGCAGGGGGGGTCCCAGGGAGAGCAGGGGGGTCCCAGGGAGAGCAGGGGGGTCCAAGGGATGGCAGGAGGGTCCCAGGGAGAGCAGGGGGGTCCCAGGGAGAGCAGGGGGGGTCCCAGGGAGAGCAGGGGGGTCCCAGGGAGAGCAGGGGGGTCCAAGGGATGGCAGGAGGGTCCCAGGGAGAGCAGGGGGGTCCCAGGGAGAGCAGGGGGGTCCCAGGGAGAGCAGGGGGTCCCAGGGAGAGCAGGGGGGTCCAAGGGATGGCAGGAGGGTCCCAGGGACGGCAGGCAGGGGTCCCACATGTGACTGTGCCCATCTCTGAGAATCTTGTCACCCACACGGCTCTAGCAAAGTCGCTCTGTGTGTCCACCACCCACCATTGTCTGCATGACCAGACTCAGAGACAGATCTCTAAAGAGATTGTTCAGAAGAGAGAGCGAGAGAGAGAGAGAGAGAGAGGGAACCCAGCCAGGTCCCGGCAGGCGCCTCATGGAGCATCGGTAGGCAGTCAGAGGGTGCAGCGGATCCAGGCCCTGAACCCCGAGGCTGCGCAGGTTCCCTAACGGGACGCAGAGACTTGGCACCTCGACAGAGTGGGGCTCCTGCTGTGGGGAGCGCACCTGCACCATCTTGTCCCTAAATGTCAACACGCATGTCCTCAGAGAGGGAGGGGGTTGGCCTCAGAACAGGAGGCTGTGTGACAGTGGGGGCTGGAGGGACGCACCTGGAGGTCGGGGAAGAGGCTGCAAGCTGAGGAGCCCAGGGAGTCCCCGGCACCCGGAAGGGACCAGGACCTGGATTCCCATGGCCCTTCTGGCACTGGGTTCAGTCCAGTGTGGCCCTCTTTGGTCTCTGGCCTCCAGGCTGGCCTCTTTGTGGGTCTCGAGTGTCCCCAAAGGACCATCTGTTAAGGCTCAGTCCCCAGCCCAGAGGCTGTGGGGAGGTTGTGGAGCCTTTCAGAGGTGGAGGGTCACAGGGCCAGACCCTCAAGGGGACTGTGGGACAGCAGCATCCTCCTCTTCCCGTCCTCTCTGCTTCCCAGCCGTGAGCTAAGCTGTGCGCTGCCCCTCGCTCCTGCCATGATGGGCAGCCTGGCCTAGGCCTGAAGCCGTGGCCCATCAACTCCAGATGGAAACCTCTGAAACCACGGGCCAAAATAAGCCCTTCCTCTTTTTAAGTGGGTGACTGCAGGTGTTTTGTCACAGTGATGGAAACGGACTCACACGGACTATAGGCAAATAAATCTGTGTTGTTTTAAGACATCAAATTTATGATGAGTTGTAACATCAACGACAGGAAACTGGGTAGAGGCAACCGTGGAAAACATCACAGCTCTCTACTATGAAATTTTACACGAAACAGATGAGTTTCTAGAAAACACGATGCTCAAGATTGAAACAAGAAGAAAGGGAAAATCTGAA
Organism: Callospermophilus lateralis; assembly: GCF_048772815.1. Lineage (NCBI taxonomy): Eukaryota > Metazoa > Chordata > Mammalia > Rodentia > Sciuridae > Callospermophilus > Callospermophilus lateralis. Next base: position 162,547,851 of record NC_135308.1, read on the forward strand.
TAATCCTGTAGAGATTGAATCTGTAACTAAAATCTTCCCACAGGGAAAACTCCAGGTCCACATGTCTTCCCTGGAGATTCTGCCTTAGATTTAAGGAAAAGTAATACTGCTTACCCCAGCTCTGCTAGAGGAAGGGAGATTCACGCACCTCGTTCTGAGAGGAGGACAGCATGAGAGCAAAGCAGCAGGCAGACAAAGATCTAAACAAGATACTAACAAGCAACCCAGCGGCAAGGCAGACTCAGCATTCTCAACGCCATCACATCAGCAGTCGAACGAGAAGCCGGGCACAGTGGTGCGCGCCTTTAATCCCAGAGGCTCCGGAGGCTGAGGCAGGAGGTTCACAAGTTCAAAGCCAGCCTCAGCAAAAGCAAGGTGCTAAGCAACTCAGTGAGACCCTGACTCTAAATAAAATATAAAATAGGGCTGGGATGTGGCTCAGTGGATGAGTGGCCCTGGGCTCAATCCCTGGTGCCAAAATAAATAATAAATAAATGAGGAAAACCATGTTTACAGATTCTGAAAAAAACATTGGATAAAGTTCAAAATCCTTTCATGGGAAAGGGAACCCTGAGAACACTAGAAATATAAAGAAAGGCCCTTCACCCAACGAAGGGCACCAAGAAAACGACCCATAGAAGACGGGGATGTATGGTGAGATGTGGGAAACGGATCCTTTTTAAAGATGGGCGGCCAGACAGAGACGCCTGCTGTCCACACCCCTGTTCTGCTGTGGCCTGGGGCCCAGGGCGCTCAGAAAGGCAATAGAAGGAGATGAAGTTGTGGGGCTGGGAAGGACTTGTCATTATCACAGAGTATGATCATGGACAGAGTGAATCTAGAGCTTCTGTGGTTATGAGAATAAACGAAAGCTTGGCAGTTGCATTTCTATGTCAGAAACAAAAAAAAAATGAAAATTAAAAGTATGCTATTTAAAAACTGAACAACTTTATGCTAGCAAACTAGATAACTTAGATATAAACGACACATTCTTAGAAAGACACAAACTTCCCAAACTGACTGAAGGAAAAATAGAAATCTAAGTAGATGAATCAAGGATGGAGTTACTAGTATGCACAGACAAAACAAAAACCCCACAACTTCCCACAAAGAAAACCTTGGTCCAGATGGCTTTACTAGTAAACTCTGTTACATGTTTAAAGAATTAATACCAATTCTTTAAATTCTTTCAAAGAATCAAAGGAGAGAAAAAATTTTCACACCTCATTCTGTGAGGCCAGTGTCCCTCTGACACCAAAACCAGGCAGGGACTTCACAGGAAAACTACAGACTGACATCGCTTATGAATACAGATGCAGAAATCCTCATTAAAATACCAGCAAACTGACCCCAGCAACATGCAAAAGGGGGTCTTTACCATGAACAACTGGGGCTTATCCCTGGAATGCAAGGTTGGTTTAACATCCAGAAACAATACAATAGAAGCTAATCAATAAAATAATAAACAGAATCCACATGATCATCTCAACAGGTGTAGAAAAGGCATTTAGCAAAATTCAACACCTTTCATAATTCAAAAACAAAAACAAAGTAAATATCAACAAACAAGGAATAGAAGGGGATTTCCTCAACCCAGTGACGGGCACCCGTGAAGAATGCATGGCAGTCTTCCTACACAGTGGTGAGAACTGTCCCCTCCCTCCTGAGAGCGGGAGTGAGACAAGGGTCCATCCAACCCCTTCTATTCAACATGGTACTCGAGGTTCTAGCCAGGGTGGTTAGGCCAGAAAAGGGGCACTTGGGTTGGAAAGCAAGAAGTCGAACTATCTCTGTTTGCAGATAACATAGTGTCATATGTAGAAAACCCCAAGCAATTAACTAAAAATGTATGAGAAATAATAGATGAATTAGTAATCTGTTGGGATACAAGGGTGACATACAAAATCTATTACATTTCTATATATTAACAAGGAACAATACAAAAATAAAGTTCAGAAAGCAATTGATTTTAAATTGCATAAAATGAAATATTTATGGATACACTTAACAAGAGAAGTTCAAAAACTTACACCTTGAAAACTACAAAACATTGTTGGAAGAAACTGAAGAAGAGCCACATCCCGTGCTCATGGAGCAGAACGATTCCTGTTGTTAAGAAGGCAACTCTCCAAAATCCGGTCTCTGGATTCAGTGCAGTCCCTCTTAAGACCCAGGCTGGCTTCCTTGAACATATTGACAATTTACCCAAAAATTCATCTGGACACCCAAGGGAGCCAAAATATTCAAAAACCCCCTGGAAATGCAGAGAGAATTAGAGGCTTCACATTTCCTGGTCTCAGAACTCACTACAAGGCTACCGTAGCCCAGATGGTGCAGAACTGCACAGGTGTAGACAGACAGGATCGCGCAGTAGGAGTGAGAGTCCAGAAAGTGATCTTCATGATTCCAGTCCCTCCCTCCCTCCCTCCCTTCCTTCCTTGCTTCCTGTTTTTAGTACCAGGGATTGAACTCAGGAGCACTAGACACTGAGCCACATCCCAGCCCTAGATCATATTTTATTTAGAGACAGGGTCTCTCTGAGTTGCGTAGCACCTGGCTTTTGCTGAGGCTGGCTTTGAACTCACGATCCTCCCGCCTCAGCCTCCTAGCTGCTGGGATCACAGATGTGCACCGGTGTGACTGGCTCATTGGCTTAATGGTCACCAGGGCCTCCTGCGCTGTGGCAGGTGTCAGTACTTCAACCCTTTTTATTGCCAACTGAGCTCCTTTGGGGAGACAGCACATCCTATCCGTGGACGGCCACTTGGCGGCCACGAGTCACGCTGCCGTGAGCACTCTGTGCAGGCTCTGCGTGGACAGACGCTGTCCTCCCTCTGGCCCACACCCAGGAGTGGAGCTGCCGGGTCGACTCCAGCTAAGCCTGTCCAGGAACCTCCAGATCACCCCCACCGTGGCTGCCTGGTGACATCCCACAGGGAACACCCTGACCCTCGTCCCCGTCTTTGGTCAGAGCGGTCCCACAGGCAGGAGCTCTGACCGGCACTGGGTGGTGGCGGGTGATGTGGCGCCTTTTCATGTGCTCATGGCTGTGGTGAACTGTCTTTGGAGAAGCCTCTGCTCGTGTTGAGTCCGTCTTTTTATTGTGGGTAGGGCTTGTTATGTCGTCCAGACACGATTCTCTTATCAGATATGTGATCTGCAAGACTTTTCTCCCTGTTGGGAAGTTATCTTTTACTTGCTTAGTTGTGTTCTTTGAAATAAAATGTTCCTGATCTTGATAAGTCTGTCTGTTTATCTTCTCTTGGTTGCTTTGGCTGGGAACCAGGGGTCAATCCAGGGCCACAGAGATCCACCCTGGTTTCCCCCAGGAGTCTGTGGCCTTGGCTCCTACGCTCAGGTCTTTGATCCATTTCAGGTTAACCTCTGCATTTGGTGTGCGGTAGGGTCCAACTCAGCACGTCCAGTCGTCCCAGAACCGTGTACTGGGACGTCACTCTGTCCCCGCGGCGTTGCCTGGGTACCCCTGGAGAGTGACAGGAATGGTCCTGAGCACCTGCCGTGGCTTTGTCCCGGGTTCCAGGACCGTGGCCCCACACGACACAGTCTCTGGTCTTGGAGAGCTTAGTGTGGGGTGAGGAGCGCTGGGGACGGAGATTGGACAATGACAGACAAGGTCACCTGTCAGGCGGGGTGAGTGCCATGAAGAAAACCCCTGAGCACAAGGCGCAGGGGGCAGGGAGGGACGGGCAGGCGGTGTGTGGAGGGCCCAGCCTTCGGCAGAGAGCTCAAGGGGGGTGGCTTTGGGGGGTCGAGGGGAGTGCCCAGGCGGAGGACCAGCCCCGGGAAGCCCGCATCAGGACTCGGGTGCATCTGAGGACACGGGGGAGGGGCCGGTGTGAGAGGGTCTCGCAGAATAGAGGTTGGGGACCAGAGAGCGAGTGGGGACCCGGCCACAGGGAGCCCCCAGAAGGGCTGGGGTAAGTGCTATCAATGCCCTGGAGCTCTCTTGCCAGAATCTTCCGTTGCAACTGTGTGTGTGTGAGTGTGCATGTGTGTGTGTGAGAGTGTGCATGTGTGTGTGTGAGTGTACCTGTGTGTGAGTGTGCGTGTGTGAGTGTGTGTGCATGTGTGTGTGCGTGTATGAGTGTATGTGAGTGTGTGTGAGTGTGCATGTGTGTGTGAGTGTACCTGTGTGTGAGTGTGGGTGTGTGAGCGTGTGTGCATGTGTGTGAGTGTGCATGAGTGTGAGTGTGCGTGTGTGAGAGTGCGTGTGTGAGTGTGCATGTGTGTGAGTGTGCATGTGTGTGAGTGTGTGTGAGTGTGTGTGCATGTGTGTGTGAGTGTGCGTGAGTGAATGTGCGTGTGTATGTGAGTGTGCATGTGCGTGAGTGTGCGTGTGTGAGTGTGCCTGTGTGCGGGTGTGCATGTGTGTGAACGTGTTGTGTGAGTGTGCGTGTGTGCGTGTGTGAGTGTGCGTGTGTGTGATCGTGTGTGTGAGTGTGCATGTGTGTGTGAGTGTACCTGTGTGTGAGTGTGCGTGTGTGTGAGTGTGCGTGTGTGTGAGTGTGCGTGTGAGTGTGCATGTGTGTATGTGAGTGTGCGTGAGTGTGCATGTGTGTATGTGAGTGTGCGTGAGTGTGCATGTGTGTGTGTGAGTGTACCTGTGTGTGGGTGTGCGTGTGTGTGAGTGTGGTGTGTGAGTGTGAGTGTGCATGTGAGAGTGTGTGAGTGTGCGTGTGAGAGTGTGCATGTGAGAGTGTGTGTGAGTGAGTGTGCATGTGTGTGAGTGAGTGTGTGTGAGTGAGTGTGCATGTGTGTGTGTGTGTGTGTGCAGGTGCTCCTCATTCTCCGTAACCCCATCCTACATTGACAAAGCCACGGGTTGAAAACACCTTCAGGGTTGGGATGCAGCTCAGGGTCCAGCACCTGCCTAGGCCCTGGGTTTGACCCCCAGTACGGGGTTACCCTCCCGAGCACCAGCCTCCTGGCTGGGCAGGGCCGAGCACCAAGGAGCACCCTGATGTCCCCATGGGGCTGGACCTGGGGGTCGCTGGGAGCTGTGCTTACTGCTGCCACCCAGTGTGGCCAGAGGGTCAGACCGTGTGTCATGAGCCCAGAAGAAGATCCAGCCTCAGAACTGGAAGCAGCTCGCTACTGAACGCACCTCAAAAATCCTTAGTCAGACGGACCACGCATGCCAGGGCCGTGTGCACCCTGCTCCGACCCCGCGTCAGGCTGCCTAGAAGACTGCAGGGTGATTGGTCCTGTGCACCGTGGCCGGGTGCCGGGTGCCGTGTGGGAGCAGTGCCCAGCTCTGTCGCCTGTGCTGTGTTCTCAGGGCCAACCCTGGGGATGGCTTTTGGAGGGGGAGAGGCCGGCTCTGCCACGCATGACCAACATGGGCCCCAGGCCAGTGGGCGACAGCCCTGCACAGGCCTGGATCCAGCCGACCTCTTCCCCATGAAGAGTCCCCGAGAAGTACCCCAAATCCCAGGGCATAGAGCTGGAGGGAGCTTTTTAAAACCTGGTGGCTTTAAAAATAGACCAGCCTTTGTGCAGGTGATTTGCTCACGCTGAGGCCAAGGTTAGCGGGATGCCTAACTGGCTCAGAGGCCAGGGGAGTGCTGTGCCTTTGGGCTCCAGGCCCCAGGTTGGAAGCTGGCGAGAGGCCACCCACAGGTACTGGCAGGGTCTGCACCTGGCGGGGCTGTCCTTCAACAGAGCCTGCTGGGACAGACGGAGAGCCCAGTCCCGGGCTGCAGAGGCAGCAGCTCACACGGGAAGCTGGGGCTGGCGATCGCAGGCCGCTGGCCCAGGACCTGTGCTCACAGATGCACATGCAGATCCGCCTGGACCGGAAAGAGGCAGCTCACAGATAAATGGAAAAATCTGGAGCATAATTAACGTAATGGCCGTCTTCCGGCCCACAGGGTTCAATTTGCTGAAGCCACGTTTCACTCCAGGGCTGTCCGACCCCCCCTCGGAGGCTGGTTTCACAGAGATAAGGGGAAGCTGCTGAAGGGTGATCACTCTTGGAGACGGTCCCTGGCTGTGGGTTAGGGGGTGTCATTACTCAGACGGGGAACAATGACCGCGAATGTTGCTGACGGGCTGGGAGCTCTGGATGTGGCTGGCCGCCCTGCTGCGCTGCGGAAGGGCCAGACCTGAATCCTCCCAGAGCAGGGGTCCCCTGCCTTCCCCACGAGGCCCAGCTGCTGCCTGCCCGCGGTGGGTGGGGACTGAGCTGTGTCTTGACAGAACAAACTCAGAGGTGGCCACGGTGCTGTCAGCGCTGAGCGCGGCTGTCCCTGGTGTGGGTCACGGTGGCAATCTGCCCACTGAGAACATCTGCTTTCCCAGCATCCCTTGCAGTTAGGGGTGGCCTAGTGGCACTTTCTCATCAGAAGCACGTGAGTGAAAGCCACTGGGGGTGGCTTCTGGGAAAGTTTTTAAAAGAACCAGAGGCAGCTTCCATTTTCCTTTAGATGACCTTTGTGTCCTTCCTGCCGGGAATGCAGAAGTAGTGCCTGGATCTCAGCAGCCATTTCATATCCACTGGGATGAACGTCACAGGCTGAGGGGACAGAAGGAGCCTGACCATGGCTGATGGTTGAACCTAACCAGCTGAACCCGACCTCTGGACTTGCCTGTGTGACAAAACAAGCCCCTTACTGGCTGAGGCCCTGGGCTCAGGGCTCTGTGATACTAATGGGGACAGCGGGTCGCCCATCTCTCGGGGGCTCAGGCCAGATGTCCAGCTGGAGCAGACCAGCCTGAGGGGCAGAGGACGTCTCCAGAGGCCTGGGCAGGTAGCTGGCGAGGGACTCTTGGGGGGCCGTGCAGGGGGTCCCACTGCTGCTGGCTGGGGGCTTGTGCTCCAGGGTTGGCTCAGGACTGTGTGCGTGACCCAGAGGGGCCCGTCAGGTCTTCCCCAAGACCTTCTGTCACACAGAGGAGCCCCCTCCCCAGACTCTGGGGCGAGGCCCTGCTGAGCTGAACTCCCAGCTGCGGAAGGGAGCAGAGGCAGGCCCAGCCCCGAGAGGGTACCTAGCTGGCACCTTGGGTACCCACGAGGGCCACCGTGGGGAGAAAGCTGTCCACCAGGCGGCTGGGAGTGCAGACCGCCGTGCAGCCCAGGCTCACCTGTGGTGGTGGGACCCCTGGGAGCCGCGGGGAGCAGGCAGGCAGGCGCAGGCGCGGCTCTCAGGGGTTCTGGGCAACCCTGGCTTGGCCGGGCCCTCAGGGCTGGGAGAAGGTGTGGGCCGGGGCCACGTGCCGCTCCTGACAGGTCAGCAAGCTCCTGCGGAGCCGCAGCTCTGTCCTGGGCCTGGGCAGCACCCACAGCAAGTGCCTGGCAGGGCCAAGAGGCCAGCTGTGCCCTGCCTGGTCCGGGCAGCAGAGGGAGCCTCTGAAGGACCAGAGGGAGCTGGGCAGCTGCAGGGTCCTGTGCCCCTCAGTCCCCACCGTGCGCCCTGGCTGAGCACAGAGGTGACCCTGAAACCCACCACAAGGCCCCCAGGTGCAGCCTGGAGGGAAGATGGGTGGACCCGGCCTCGCACCCTCCCGGTTAGAGGCCCCAGCTCAGGAGCCCGTTGCTAAGAGACAGAAGGAAGCCTCCAGCTGACACTGGACACCCAGAGCAAAGGCCAGCGCTTAGTAAGAACCAGGCTTTGTCCCTGGACACAGGGGTCTTCAGAGACCAAATCCCCTGGAGCTGCCGAGAATTAAAAGGTCAGGAGTCCAGAGAAATCCCCAGGCTGGGGACAGCAAGGGCTCAGCGGCTGGCCCTGCCCTCTGCGCCCCCCCCCGGCTCTGACAGAGCGGTGGGAGGAGGGGCACCAGGGGGCCCATTCCTCTCAGTCGGCCCTGGGGCCCTCACCACAGGAAAGGTGCATGGAGTCACGTGGACACCGCAGACCGGGCCACCAGGTGCCGACTCCTGTGTGCCAACACACACACGCTCACACCTCACTGTGTACTGCGCCGCCCCAAGCCACACGCCATGCACGGTGACAACTGGGCCAGATACAGTGTCCCCAGAGGCCATGCCCTCTCCTCCAGGCCGCCCTCTGCCTTGGCCTAGAAACCCTTAAGGTCCAGCGTTACATGTCAGCGATGGGAAAGGCTGTCCCTGGAGTCCTTGTAGCCAAGAGGCCAGATGTCCCCTTCAGAGCACGGCCTGGCCTGGCCGTGGGTCCTGGGCCCCTCACCAACCCCAGAGCCAGAGTTGGCAGCTTCCCACTGAGGCCAGCTCTTCACCCCGGGCAGCTCTCCCTGTGGTCATTACGTCAGGCGAAGGGCTGGGTGCCAGCTGCCCCTACGGCCCCTCCCCACAGGAGGGGTTTCCCTCCTCTGCTCCTTCCTCCGCATTTTGTCATTCTAGCTGAAATAGCCTCTTCAGTAATTTTCTTCAAAATGGCCGTTTAAGATCACTCACGGTGTTTCTGCATGATTGCCAATCAAAGTTAAGAATTCAGTGCTCGGGAAGCTCTCGATAAAATCAAGTGAGCCAAAGACGCGTCCTTCATGGTGACCGCGTCAGCCAGTTTTCTGCTACTGTCACAGACAACCGAGATAATCAACTTGATAAGAGGGAAGGTTTACTTTGGTTCAGGCTTCAGCGGCTTCAGTCCATAGTTGCTGTTCTTTGTGGGCATGCGAATGAGGCCGGGGGTCATGACAGGGGCACGCGATGGAGCTGGCTGTCACCTCACGTCACCAAGCAAAGAGGGAGGAAGGGGAGGGGCTGGAGCCCCAACACCCCCTCAAGGGCACACCCCGTGACCTGACTTCTTCCCACTAGGCCTGTTCTCCCAGTGGTGCCACAGGCTGGGACCAAGCCTTCAGTGCAGGCACCTTGGGGACATCAGAGGTCCAAACTCTAGCCATGCTGCTTTTCCCATGTGTTCTAGGGAGTGACCTGGGGTCTGAAGCTCTGACGATGGAGTTCCCAGGACTGGTGGAGGACAGGTCCCCGGCGCCTCCTGGAGCTCCCGGCACTGGGGTCTCTTTCCCAGGCCTGGGGTCACCACCCCTTCTCTTCCCTGCATGCGTCCACCCACATGAACAGCTGGAGTGCTGACCACCGTTTGTGCCTTTCCTATTATGCTTGACCCCTGGCCCTCTGGACAGGAACCCAGCCCCACTCCGTCCCCAGCTCATCTCCCAGGAATAAGCGATCCAGATGCCCCCCGTGGTGCCTCTGAACCCAAACCAGGAGGGTACTGTCCTCAACTAGTGACTGGTGCCCCAGCCCCTTGCAGGCGCACCCTCTGGGCACAGACCTGGGCACCTCAGCCCATCTTTCCCTTCACTCTAGGTCAGCCTGTGGCTTCGGTCCCCTGCCTCCCTCCCATCCTGAGCCTGTGCCATGGGGGTCTTGGGGCTAAAGGCCCACAGTCAAGAGAACACGTTGGGAACACTGGACAAGCATCTTGACTTCTAACTTTGCCACCCCCTGTAACTCAAGCATCTCATCTGAGCCTCAGTTTGCTCACCCTGTAAATGGGAAAAATCCTGTGACCCTGCTTACAGAGGGCAGGTCAGGAAAATAGATTGCAGTTGGTAGAGGATTTTGTGGCCGCGGAAACCTCAAAACCTGAAAAAAAGCACCCAGGTGTCCAAATGTGCACGTGTGTTAAGCCCTGTGTCCCTGGCCCCGAGAACGCGGAGCACAGGACCTGGGATGCGCTCCCAAAGGTGAAGAAACTAGCAGGAGGCACCAGCAGCTCAGGGTTCAGGCGACCACTGTACTTGCTGGGTTCAGAGCTGTCACCTCCATGTCCCAGCTCTGTGGCCCTGGGCACACCATGTGACATCCTGAACCCCAACTTCTTATCTTCGGAAAGTGGATCGGGACCGCATCCTCCATATCAGCTGGATATTTTCGGTCCAAAGCGCAGGAAACGACCCCAACACACCCCTGCAAAGGACTTTAAACAAAGCACGATCCCTGTTCAAACGCGGGGTCTCTTCCTGGATCTCTTCTGTGACACGGGTTGGCCTAGAGCTGCTCCCAGGGCTGCCTGGTCCCCAGGCAAGTCCCTCCAGAGAGTTCCTTTGCCCAACTCTCCTGGTGTCACTCTGATTGGGCCAACCTCAGCCACATCCCCAAGTCAGAACCAACCACTGGATGGCATATTCTGATTGGTTAAGCTCAGGTCACAGGCTCCAGCCCTTTGCAAGTGGAGTCCGTTTCTTTGGCCTTCCAGGGGAGCGGGAAAGGGGGTTGACAGCCAGGAGGCCACAGTTATCCACTGCTGTCCACCCGTTGGCTACTGAGGTTCATACAGCCCCTTCCTCCTCCCAAGAACGTCCAGACGCCCATGCCGCAAACTTGCTTGTCCCCAAAGGGCGACGACCCAGATCCACCAGGGTACTGCTGGGTCCCAGGGTCAGGATCACCGGCTGCCCAGTCCTTCCCTCAGGCCTGGGTGGAATGTCTCGGGGTTTAGGGAGGCAGAATAAAAGGATTTGGCTCACCAACAGCCGTGGCCAGTGAGGAAGCTCCAGCGCGGCTCGGTCCATGGGTCTTAATGTCCTGGGAACCTGATCCCTCTGTGGTGCTCTGTCCGCTCCGAGTGTGGGCTTTGTCCTCCTCGGGATTTCCTCATGGGTGTTAGGATAACTGCCACAGCCCAAGTTACCCGGCCCGTGTCCATGTTCAGTGGTAGAAATGATGCCATCAACAAGGAGTCTCTGAATGCGCCAGACCACCCCAGGCTGCAAGCAGAGACCGCCTCAAACCAGTGTGAGGAAGAAGGGGATCCAGGAGTGTCCTGTGTGCCAGGTGACCACAGGAAGGGTGACAGGCCTCAAGCCCGTTTCAGCTGGGTCCCAAGGGGCAGCCTTGTTGCTGTCAGCAGGTGACAGCGTCCTCTGTCTGCACCTGCCCTACTTTGGTGGGTGCTGAGCTGGGGCTGCTCAGCCAGATGTCCACACGTGACAGCTCCAGTCCTGGAAGCCAGGGGACTCCGTGGGGTGGCACCTCCTGTGTTGTGGGGCAGCAGCCCAAAGACCCAGGAAGGGGGTACCCCGCCCCCTGCCACAGACCAGCAGGGGGGCTTTCCCAGCCCATGGCCTGCAGGGGCCTGACCCCCACGCTGCCTCTGAGCCCAATTAGAGGTGGCGCCAGGGCAGGGTGGGGGGAGCTGATGAACGGCAGGAAACAAACCCAGAGTGCGGCCCCCACACGCAGATGTGATCCACGGAGCCCTGCCACGCCCCCACAGGCAAGCTGGCCACGGGACGCACAGCAGGTACAGCTGCCTGCTCACCCAGCAGGATGTCCCTGCAGAGCTCTCCCTGTTGAAATTGTCTCGGTGCCCGACACCCCAGGAGTCTCTGAAGACAGGTGTGTGGCAGCCAGGGATGGGAAAGGAGTGAGATCTGGGAGGCCCTACTGCGTGCCGACTGCCATCTCAGGCTCCTTCTCCTGACCACACTGCGCCCTGTGTGCTGGGAAAAGGAGATGGACTTGAGGATCTCTAAGCAGCCCCTCCCCAAATATGGCCTCAGGGTACAGAGCTGGGCTGGGAAGGCAGCTGCTTGATCAATAACCAATGAGCTAATTGAAGCTGTTCTGTAACCTACACTTCACCTGGAAAATACGCTCACACCAGTCAGGTTAATCTCAAAGGTGCTGCAGTAACAAACAGCCCCAAAGTCACAATGGCTTAACTCCAAGGAGAGCTCTTGCTCATGCAGTCTGCTAACGGTGCAGGTGGTCCCCAGGGCCATGGTCTCCCAGAGATAGCTCAACATCCTGGTTGGCGGGGGCACCAACGTCCTGGAGCTGCCCATGAGGTCAGCTTGGCCAGGTGGTCGAGGGAGAGAGCAGAGGCCGCCTCCTGGATGCCTCTGCTCACCTTTCCTGGTCACAGCACGTCACCTGGGCCCACCCCACTTCAAGGGTGTGGAAGGAATGGAGAGAGGACCTGGAACTTGCTCATCTTTTCTGCCCCTGAGCCAGCTGGTGTGTGGTCCAGCAATGGTGAGCACCTGGTGTGGCTGTGGGTTTGGTCTCTGTTGTGCTGTAGCCTGGGTGCTGTGTGTGGCCTGTGTGGCTGGGTCATCAGGCAGAGCCCCCAGGACTGCACCCTAGTGGCCCTTGGGAAGCGGGGAGCAGAACACACAGCCTTGCCTGTCCCTGTCTCTGGCCACAAGATGCCCCCACCTGCAGGTGAGCCCCGAGTGTCCATCACTGAGAGCTAAAGGAGCCTCCTTGCTCTCCCCGTTGTCCACTTGTGTTGTGGGCTATTGGCCAAAGAGGGACAGCCACGGCCCCTGGCCCTCGGCTTCTGCTGCTCCGATCAGTGATGCCCATGACCTCCAAGGCTCACTCATGAGCAGGGCCACGCAGGGCACAGCAGTCACATGGCCCCAGCTGTCTGGGTCCCTGCTTGTCCCAGAGGGTGGACAGGCAGCATGCTCAGGGTGGACACTGCCACAGCCACTCAGGAACTTCTCCAGCCGAACCACCTGGGGTGGACTGTCTGGCTGTCCGAGGGCACAGGCACAGTGTGGGGCAGGGAGCGGAGGCCTTGTCCACCCCCTCTCTCGCTCCCTCACTGGGCAGAAGGAGGCCGACATCCTCCCACAGAAAAGGGAAGAAAACCCAGAGAGGAGGAGCTGGCCCAGCGTCACTCGGCCAGCAGAGGGCAGACCCGGGTGGTCTCCCTGCCTGCCCACCCGTCTGCGGTCCTGAGGGATCCCTCTGCCCCTTGCCTGGTTCCTGCTCAGGAGGCTGGAGGAAGAGCCTCCCGTCCCCGTCCCCAGCCTGTCCCGCTGTCCCTTAGCCTCAGCCGGGGAACCGTGACTCTGCAGCTTGGAGCCACAGCACTCACAGTGCCACCGTGTCTGGGGTCCGGGGTCTGGGCACTCACTGGGGTCTCAGGCTGCAGTAAAGATGGGGGGGCGCTGGGGTCACCTCGAGGCTGCAGTGGAGGAGGCTCCATCCCAGCTCACTCGTGGGATGGACCTTGCTGGCGCAGGTCCTTGCTGGCTATTGGCGGGGGACACCACTCCTTTACCCACAGGTGTCCCTGGGGCAGCTCCCAACAGGGAAGCCGGCTTCCCTCAGGTGAGCTGTGGAGTGGGAAGCCGGGCGAAAGTCCATCTCCGAGGTGCTGCTACGATCAAGTCACCAGGGCCAGCCAGGTCAACGGGAGGGGGACACTCGGGCCTGAGCCCCTGGAGGTGAGGTCAAGTTCACACCCTGCGTCCTAACATGGGGCGGCTTGGAACAAACCAGTTGGAGGGGCTGCCTGCTCGGCCTTGGCCAAGTGCCAGGGCCACAGGAGAAAGGTGGGGGGCGGGCAGAGCCAGGCTGCACCCCAGTGATCCCTCCTAAGGGACTTCACGGGGCACAGAGGACCCCAGTCTGCCTGGGCCACGGGCCGCGAGCTGAGCACGTAGGCAGGGTGTCTGGGACCTCATCCCCACGGGAGCAGCCTGGCCCGAGTGCCCAGTGCCTGCGAGCGCACAGACTGGGGCTCTCTTGAACTCGCCCCCGGGCTCCATGTTCCCTCCGATTGGGTGAGTGGCTTGGCGGCAACGCTCGTGAACGGGATTCTGAGATGTGCCCGGGATTGGAGTCACGTGGAGTGACTGCGATCTGGGGCAGCGCTCCGTCGTCCCTGCAGCTCGGGCAAGGTCAGGCAGAGGCCATCTCCTCTGGGAGCCCGTGTCTGTGACTCACCGTCGTCCGTCCCAGCCCCGGCCGAGCGGGTGGTGTGGTTTCAGGACTGAGGCAGGAAGGATGGACAGGACAGCGTCTGACACTCACATCTGAGGCTGCCCAGACTGGCCGTGGGACGTCACCCACTCATCCACCGGCTGGTGGCCTGTCTGTCCCCTGGTCCTGCTGGTTGGGCTGTTATCAAGTGCCATGTGATGTTCTTCCCAGACTCCCTCCCGTGTGGCACGGCGTAGGGGCTGCCACCAGCCAGGTGTCCTGAGGAGCCTCCTGCTGTCCGTCCCCGTCTCCGGAGGCTGGCGTGCTGTGTTGACATGCCCAGCCAGGCCAGGGTCACAGTGGGCACCTCCTGAGTCCTGGCTCTTTCCTGATCCTTTTACCTGTCCACCTCCCTGGCCAGTGCCTCTGGTGACGCAGGTGGCCTGTCCGAGCGTGACACAGACCCGGTGTGCCCACCCAGCCTTGCTCGTGTCCCGGTTTGGGGATGTGAAGTCCTCCCTCCTCCACGAGAGCCACACGGGGCCGGCCTCCTGGGCCTGAGATGCAGCTCTCAGGACCTCTGCAGCCTGGGGACGTGGACGCACCAGGGTTTGTGCCTCTCCCTGGGGAGGCACCTGAGGCCCCTTGAGAGACAGCTGACCCTGAGGAGCTCTCCAAAAGCCTGGGTCGTTGTGACAACATCAATGCTTCTCCAAGCCAGGGGACAAAGGGACATTTCCTGATGCCTTCTCCAAGCTGGCTCCCTGCCAGGCCCTTGGCGCGGAGATGGGGGTCCGCTGGCCCTGGTGCGAGAGGAAGAGCCCACGGTGCTCTGGGCTCCTTGGGTAGCCTCCAGCAGGGGCCACGGGGACTGAGAGGGGACTGGCAGACTCAGGTGTGACCTGTCGTCCTCTGGGAACCCTGCAGTGTGGTGGCTTTAACTCCATTTTACAGAAAAGAATCCAAAGTCCTGAGAACAAAGCAGTTTCCAAAATAAACCAGGTACAGATCCCAGACCGAGGACCGAGTGTGCCTTTTATTCTCACATTCGGGGTCTGCAAGCCACCGTGACTCTGCCTCAGGCTGCCATGCTGGGGACAGAGTGGGCCTGCTCCTGGGGGTCCCCAGAGCGCAACCACAGGAACCTCCTGAGGCCTGAGGTCGTGTGTGGGGCCTTAACCTTGTTCCACGGCCAAAGCAGTGACCGAGCAGTGCGGATGACCCTGAGTAGCCTGGATGGGGGGGGACAAGCCCCTCACCCAGGCCAGGGGGAAGGGCACTTGAACCTGGCCTGTCTTGGAGGCCCTCCTCTGAGGTCATGCGAGGCCATGGCCAGGGGTCTGTCCGTGACAGCCCTTCTCCCCTTGTCTCTTAGAGGTATCACGGCCCCTCAGGTGCCCAGAGGGTGATGTCTGAAGTGGCCGGAGCTGGCCTCGCTTGCCTGATCCTGACTCAGGTCTGACGAGTCCCCGGCCCAGGGCTGTCCCGCTCCCCGACGTGGGGGCTCCGGCCTGCCCTCTGTAGAGTGGAGGCAGCGGCTGCTTAGGTTACTCATCTGTGGTGAGGACGAAACCTGGGGCCACGGCCACCACCCTGCAGGGAGGGCCTAGCAGCTCCCTGGCGGGGCCCAGCCTGCACCTGCACACAGAGCCGCCTTAGCCGTACGATGGCTCCAGGTCTGGGTTCCCAACAGCCTGCGGGGAGGTTTTCCTTCCTGCCTTATGCGAGTCCTTTGCCAAGTTTACCTTGCTCAGAGGGGACAGGACTGGCCGCCTGGGACACAGTAGCGGGGGAGGTGAGGACAGGGTGGGGCCATGTGATCAGGGGAAGGGGCAGCGGGCTCCCCTGGCTCAGGGAGGCCAGCTCTGTCTGTAGCCCCAGACAACCATGTGGTTTGGATGCCTTCCACGTTCCCGGGATGCAGGAGCCAGACGCCTGGGGACCAGATGCAGGCCCAGGCTCCCGGGGGATGTGATGGCAGAGCCACCTGCAGTGACTTCATTCATCCACTCATCCATTCACCAGCACGTCCACCCATCCCGCCCTGTGCCCTGCCCAGAGCTGAGGGCAGGAGAGAGATCAGAGGCCCTGCGCCCAGGCAGCTCCAAGGACCCTAGTGCAAAGGAGGCCTTGGGCACAGAGCCCCACCAGGAGTCCCCGGGCTCAGCTCACCCTCCCACCAGCGTGGGGAGCGAGCCACCATGCCAGCCAGGCCCCTGGGACCAGGCCACTCTGCTGTGAAGACAGAGCTTCTCTTCCTTTTCTTTTTTTTTTTTTAGTTTAGTTGCATTTCCTTCTTTCGCTATGACAGACAGTACATCCAGAAACACCTGGCACCGGTCTCCTGGGATACTCGGAGAAGGCCTGGGTATGCTCATCTTCACATTTACTGACTAATGACAAATTGCTTTCTAAAGTAATTGCATCAATCTACACAATTACTGTCTAACTCATTTCTGGAAATTCTATTTATTCTTTTTCAAATCTGCCCTGGTTGGTTTCAGGTTCTCTTGCTCCTCACTCACCGCCCTCCTTTGGCTTCTTTAATCTCACTCTGCATTTCTTCTGTAACCCTCTGGTCTGGAGGCTGGGCTTGGTTTGGTTACTGGTTCTTGCTCCTGGCCCTGCACCTTTGTGTGTCTGGCGACTCCCGTGGGTATGGTGCTCATGGTCCTCAGAACTGTATCTCAGTCCCCCAGAGGGGATCTGGGTTTGTTTGTGAGAAGGTGGAGAAAACCATTTTAGTCCAAGTCCTTAGCTCGGCCCGGCTTTTGCAGACAAGGCTGGAAGTGTAAATTGGGCCTGTGATCTTGTGGGGGCTGGCCTGGGGGACAAGGGTTGGGGGGATTTCCCCATGTCTTCACAAAAGCCCCGAAGGCACAGGAGGTGCAGGCTACGCTCGTGTCTAGCCATGTGGGTTTCTGAGGCTCATCTGAGGTCACCATGGCCAGTTGGTGACGGAGTCAATGATACCTTATGGGCATCAGATCATGAAAACAATAGTGTTTAACATTTATTAAGCACCGCTGTGTGCCAAACACCTCCACGGGACCATACGTGTGACCCTGATTATGAGGTCAGCACATGGGTGACCTACCCCTCTTACAGACAAAGAAAGCTGAGGTCCAGGGAGGGCCACACCTGGCCCCAGGCCCCGACTGGCTGCCCTCCCAGCCTCGGGCACAGAGCTGGCCTGGGTTTCTGATGTTCACGGCTTTATTATTCTGACCCCAGGGGCGCCTGGGAGCTGAGTCCTGCTGCCGGTGGCTCCTGGGCTCCAGGTGGAGTCTCCATGGTGGAGCTGATGGTCCCTTGTCCTGGGGCAAGTCGGGACTCATGCTGCTCTGAGCAGAGGCAGGGAAAGGAGGGGCAGGAGGAGCGCCTTGGGCACAGTGCCACTTCACGTTGGCAGCCAGGAGCCGCTGCCCGTCCAACCGAGAGGCACTGGCAGAGCTCTGGGGACCCAGCTAAGGACGAAGTCGACAGAGTAAGGAAAAAATCCCTCCTCCAGAAAGACAGCTGAGCCCAGCGGCTCCTGCTCCATGGCATCCCCGACGCTGCCCGCTCCAAGTCCTGTCTGGAGTGGTCTCATCCTGTGGCAACCGCAGGGGTCACCTGCCCCTGGACACAGCAACATCAGAGGCACCAGTGAGCCCTTCGGCTCTGCCACACTCCAGCCTGGGCCTGCCGCCCCTCGGCCCCTCTGTGAACCCCACACCCAAGGCTGGGTGGCACTGGGGACACAGAGGGGCCACGCCCAGTCTGGTACAGGGACGGAAGCTGTAGAGTGGGCGCCCAGCCTGGGCGAGGGCAGGAGGGCTTCCCAGAGGGGTGTTGACCAAGGCTCAGCAGATGAGTGGAACCTGCAGGTGCCTCCCACCTGGTTAGCTCCTGCCTGACCTTCAGTGTCGGAATCAGTGTCGGGAGCGAAACCGGCATCGCCCAGGGGCCTCAAGGGTCCCCCCTGTGTCCTCAGCCGGCTTTTAATGAGGCCTCCCAGCAACCAGGGGTGCCGCAGGAGAAGGACCAGGAGGTTCCACACTCCACAAGCCACTTTCCAGGCTCTGTGCAGACACGACACCCCCAGGATGTCATTGAATGCCACAGAGTGGTTTGTCCTAAGGTGACTTTCATTCCACGGCTGGGGATCAGAAACCCAGAGGCCACTTGTCCACGGCAAAACAGTCCAAGGCAGAGCGGGGCTGGGCCCAGATCCGATGCTTCCCCTGAGGCCCGTCCTCACAAGCAGCTCAGAACCAGGGCCTGGACAGCAGCCCGGGTCTCCAGGAGAACGTGGCCAGAGTTCCAGGTGCAGGGGACAGGGGACAGCTGGGACACCCAGAGGGACCCATGCACGTGGCCCTCTGGGATGAGGGTAACAGTTCTGGAGCTTTCTCCTCTGGGCAGCTGCCCCCACTGGGCCTGGAGTCTGGGCCTCTGGCCACCTGCTGCTCCCCAGGGCTCAGGGCCAACCTGATAGGTTCCCAGGCTCCACCATCCCAACTCCCTGAGAGACTTCAATTTCAGGAAGATTCTAGACTTTTCCAGAGTCCCTGGCTGGACAGGGTCCTGCTTCACAGTCCCAAGAATAGAGGAAAGGATGCAGAGACCCAGCTTGCTGGCCTCCATCACAGGAGCAAAGGCCCTCCTCCCCAGCCTCCTCCTCCTCCCTCCTCCCCAGCCTCCTCCTCCTCCCTGCCTCCCCAGCCTCCTCCTCCCCCTGCCTCCCCAGCCTCCTCCTCCTCCCTGCCTCCCAGCCTCCTCCTCCTCCCTGCCTCCCCTGACTCCCCAGTCTCCTCCTCCTCCCTGCCTCCCTCCTCCTCCCTCCTCCCTGCCTCCCTCCTCTTCCCTCCTCCCAGTCTCCTCCTCCTCCCTGCCTCCCCAGCCTCCTCCCTCCTGTCCCTTCCCCTCCCCTCTCCATCCCTCTCCTGCAAGCCCAGGGTGACAGCACTTGGTCTGCCTCCAGGGCTGGCCAGGAGCCCCTCTGCTCCAAGGCTCAGGCTGTGGACAGGTGGAGGAGGGTGTCTGGCCAGCCACGGAGGGCCCTGTGGGTGGCCTTGTCACCTGGTCTCTGAGAGGCACTCTGGGGAGGCGGCTGGTGGTGAAGTGCAGCCTAGTTCTTGGCAGGGCACTCAGCCTTCCCTGGGCTCACCTCCGTGTGGGGATGGAGCAGGGGGGACAGGGGCTCCCTGGGGGGGACACAGGCACCGTGCTCAGCACTCTGTGATGTGAGGCATCTGTTTAGAGAGGGCTACTGAGAACGCAGAGGAGGAGAGGGTCACTCGGCCAGGGTGACTGTGACGCCTCCTCTCGAAGGTGACCTTAGAATTGAGCTCGAAGGAGAAGGAGCTGAGCTCGGCCACAGAAGCAGGGTGGACACCTACGTCCAGGTGGATAGACCCCTGTGGCCAGGGCAGGTGTCCAGGAGTCCAACAGCAAGTGGGGCGGGCGTGTGTGTGTGTGTCTGTAGAGGGACCTGAGGGTGGACAGTGTCTTGTGTCCCTCCTTCATTGCCCCCCCCACCCCCGTCCCCTTCCACACTGGGCCGGACCCCTCTGCAGACAAGACTGCAGAGGACAGTCCTTGCCCAGGAAGCCACGTTCCGCCCTCAGCTCCGGGGAATCACCTGGTTCTCTTTGAGGCTGTTTTGAAATTGCTCTTCCCCAAACCCTCCTGGCTGAGAACCAGTCACCTCCTGCGCCTCCCAGGCTCCTCACAGAAGCCTCTGAATCACTAGTCCGCGCCCCGGGTGGCCACTTAGCTTGTCAAAGGCAGAGCGGCTGCAGCGAGTGCCTCAGCCCCCAGAGCTGGCGGGAAGCAGCCTGGTGGCTCTGGGACAAGAATGCAAGGCTCTCGGTGGATCGGGTTCTGCAGCTAAAGGGTCCTTCAAGGGAACTGCCGAGCCAGTCAGGGGACCCTGCAGGGTTCTAGAACATGATCCTCTGCGCAGCCGGGAGAGAAGCCTGGGCGTGGAAATCAGGGTGGTGGCGGGGAGGGCAGGGGCCCGGGGGCCTCCTGGCTGACGTGTGCCGTGCGTGGCCCCCCGGCCTGGCCGCCGTGCCCACAGGAAGCCTCTGCTGACCCCAGGGACAGCACTCCAGGCAGGGGAGGTGCTGGCCACTGGATGCCCAGGAGCAGACCTGGACTGGCAGCCCTCAGGGCGAACCACCAGGAGGGGTGTGGGGAAGGAGGGTGCCCAGGAGCTCAGGAAGAAGATGGAGGGTGCCCGGCTCAGGACTGGGCACGGCAGGCTGGACAGGGGTAGGGAGATCCTGCCCAGTCCTATTTGGCTCTGCCCACTACCTCACATCTTGCTCGGGGGCCCCAAAGAAGGGAATCCCCCACCCCGAATCTCACCACCTCCTCTGGGAGTGTGGTCTACACTGGCCATCTACACTGCCTTACCCTCTGGAGAGGATTTTCTCTCACTACTCACAGAGGTGGCTGCGGCTGAGGTCACAGTGATACAGTGTGACCTGGACCTGGGGATGTGCCCTTGAGTTTTCAGCGGTGTTTGCTCCTTGGCCCCAGGCCCCCCTGGACCCCCAGGCAGTGCCCCCTGTGTCTCCTGCTGTGCCCTCCACGGCAGCTCTGCGCACCAGAGCGAGAGGCCATGCCCCTGGTCAGGTCCTGCAGCATCCTGGAGCCCATCTCCGGCCCCGCCAAGCAGGGACCATGACGCCTAACTCCCCGCAGCCGAGCCAGGAAGGCTGTGGCAGGGGTGGCCTTGGAGGTGCAGGAGGTGAGGAAAAGAGCGGCCGCCCTGGCCCCCAGGACCTCCGCACTCTGTGACTGTCCAGGGCCCTGGACTTCAGGCCACCCATGCAGCTCTGCCCCACGGGTCCTGCTGGGAGGTGGTGCTGACGTCAGGGTGCAGAGGCCAGAGGCTGCCGGTGGGGGACAAGACCTTTGTCCAGACGGCACACGTCTAGTGGCCCCTGAGCCCACAGTGACTGAGTCATCTTGTGGATCCAACCAACGTCCCTGGCACCTGCTGACCCTGAGGCCCAACAGTTCCCTCCCCCGGGCCTGTGGCCAGGCGTGCGGGGACCCAGGACAGGACAGAGGTCTGCTTGGGTGCGGTGGTTCTCGCTGGACACTGTTCCTCAGAGCCCTCTCCTGTGGGTCCCAGGGACTTGGGCCCCCTCCCCTGGGAGCCTGGTGGGGTGGTGGAGGGGCAGGGGGCTCCCTGGGGATGAACCCCCCCCAATCCCGGGCAGAGGTGGGGGTGGCACAGCCAGCACTGATCCAGAGGCCGCCCTGCCCTCCTGAGCCCAGGGGTTGCTATGGAAACCAGGACCCCGGCCTTCAAGACCAAGGCTAGAAGGAGGTGGGGGCTTGGGGTGGTCTGAGGCCTCAAGTGGGCAAGCAGAGGTGGGGGTGCCACCTGCGAGGGGGTCCCTGAGCCCCAGTGGAGGCCACAAGGACCCCAGCAGCTACTGGCCAGGATGCTGAGGGCGGCCACCCAGGGGTACTTGGGCCATCTAACTGCCTGCCACAGGGCCAGTCGGGGAGGGGGACAGGAAGGAGGGGCTCTGGGGCTCTGGGGGCTGAGATGGACTCAAGCACCTGGGAGCATGGACTTGGGGCCAGGGTGGGCTGACTGAGAAGGCGGCTCCTGCAGTCTCCAGGCCACCCCTCAAGCAGACCCCATGGTTCCCTGAATGCTGTGAGTGTGGCCTCTGCCAGCCGCTACAGGCCTGGCCTCCCTGACCTCGTGTCTCAGGGGTCCTGGAGCCGGTAGCAGGAAGCACGGAGGAAGACCCCAGAGCTTCTTGACATGAGCCCCGGCCAGGAGCCCGTCAGATCCGTGGGCTCAGCAACCGCGGCTGGCCGTCCACTCTCCAGGCCGACCCTGCGTGGCCCGGAAACCCTGCTAGAACAGAGGCTGCTGAGCCGACTGGCCTGCGCCTGCCGGGGGTCGGAGCCCAAGACCCTCTGCAGCCAGCACCTGGAACCACAGCCCGAGAGCCGCTGCCCGGGAGGGGCTGCCCGGCTGGCCCAGCACTCTCCAGTTTGCCAAGGGCTTCCCCTTCACGCTGTCCAACCTCCCACGTCCTGGGGGCAGGCGGGACAGGATGGCATTCCCACTGTGTCAGCGAAGGAGCCCAACTTCCTTGGCAGATGTTGCCTGCTAAGAGCGGGGGCGGGACTCGTGCCAGGTCTGGGGCGTCCCCGGCACGGGCCTGGCTTCCTCTCCCTGGGCAGCTGCAGGCTGTCGCAGGTGGTGTGTGCCCATGTTCCACTCTGACAGCCACACCACGAGGGTGTGCCAGGCCCCATGCCAGGCCTGTGGGGCTCGGGCCACCGTGGGCAAGGCCAGCTCCTGCCGCCTCTGGCTGCAAGCCAGTGGGAGGAGAGCTGCTCCCTCCTGGGCCTGGACAGGACCCTCTCCCACCGGGGATGCTCCTACTCGACCTTCAATGCCCAGATCGGGGACTCTGACCAGGGGCCACGAGTAGAGCGAGTGGTTTGGTTTGGCTGGGACAGGGCAGGAGGGGTCACACCCTGCTGGCCGTGGGGGTCTTGACTTGGCTGAGGTGGGAGAGCCATGGACAAGTCTCCAAGGCCCGACGGCTCCGGTTCACATGTGTGGAAGACGCTCGGCCTGCAGTAGCCGCTCGGCCTGGCCCCTGGGTGAGCGGTGAGGACTGTCCTGTGCCAGGTCTTGGGTCCCGAGGGTCACGGAGCCCTGTTTTGACGGGTACAGCTGGAAGGTCCCCCTGGAAACAGGCTGTTTTTAGGCATTTCAGCAGATGCTATTGCAGAGGGCTCTGAGGCCCTGAATCTGGAGGAGCGGCCTTTTCCTGGGACTTTGGTAGGTCTCCTGGACACTCTCTGTGTGCCAGGCCACAGGGCACAGGGCTCAGCCACCCGAGTCCGTGTCCCACAGGAGTGTTTCCTAAGAGGGAGGGACACTGCAGAGAGAGGGGTGGTGGTCTTGGCATGCCCAGGGACACAGGGGCCCTGGGAGGGGCACAGGGTGAACTCCCAGGCGTCCCCAGGGTGCTCCTTCTGAGGCACGTCTCCTGTGATACCTGGGGACACCTGCCCCGGGCCTGGGGGTCGTCCTCCTGAGCTGAAGTGTGGATTTAGACGGTACAAGCTGGAGGGTCTCCTGTCCCCAGGGGGGCGGGCAGCCGCTCCTAGTGGGCCTGGGCGAGAAGCTGAGGGTGAGGGGAAGTGCCTTGGCCCTGCTGCTTCTGCCGCTGACTGGGGCCTTCCGTCACCATGGTAGTGACCACAGGCCAACACTGGGAACATCAGTTTGGTCCCCACATTCCACCAGGGCCTCCCAGTGCATCAGCTTTGATGCACTTTGGGAAGGTGCGTCCCAGAGAGAGAATCCTTCCTGCCCAAGGCCACACAGCATGTCACTGATAGCCAGCAAGACCCAGGGCTGACCCCTGGAGTGAGCCTTCCTGCACTTGGTCAGGGAGCCTTGGGGTACTCCAAGCCCTCGAAGAAACTGAGGCAGGCGGCTCTTCACGGCCGACCTCAGGTCATGAGTGAGGGGACAGGGACAGTCACGTTCCAGGTCCTGGCACAGCCTCTGACTCAGGGAGTCCGGCATTTCAGCATCCACAAGGAGCCCTTCCCAGCCACCAGGGCTGCCCACACTAAAGGAGCGTGCGGCACTCGCTCAGCTGGGCTCTCCTAGTGCCCGCTGCATGTCAGGCCCTGAGCCTGGCCAGGGTGGCCGCACCCTGGACAGAACTCCTGCCTCTCAGGAACTCCTGTGCCACGCCAGGGTCAGCAGAAGACGGACAAGAGGAAGTAAATCAGTCGATGGACAGGGGCCTGGACCCCCAAGGAGGGTCCCAGAGTGAGCGTGGAGAGGGAGATGGGGTGGGCGGGCACCGAGGCCCCTCTGAGGGGTGCACTGCAGCGAGGGCAGGCAGGGCTGGAAGGCAGGGGCAGAGGGCAGAGGCCAGGGCACCTGCAGGCCTGGCCAATCCAGGGGAGGCAGGGAGGCCAGTCCTGGTCGAGGGTCAGACTTCTTTCTAGAGTCCTGGGGCTCAGCTTTGGCACGTCTGAGTTTAACTCCTTTGTCACCCTGGCTGACCCGATGTGCCCACCAGGTGCGTCCCCCCAGTACATTCCATCACTGCCTCCTGGAGGCCGGATACAGCGTGGACGGCCCTCAGTCCCCACCACAGAGGCCAGCAGCCCTACTCCCTTCCTGTTAGCAATCGTATCAGCGTCAGCCATTCCATGCGGCCCCCTGACACCAGCGTCCAGCCCAGGCTGCCTTAGTGCTGCGGGCAGGGGGACGCAGGTGGGCAGCAGGATGAAATGCTGGCGGGGGGCCAGGCGTCTGTGCCAGGGTCAAGGCCAGCCTTCTGCTGCCCGGGCTCTTCCCAGAGAACTCCCTCCCGCCCCCTGCCCCGCCCCCGCCCTGGCACGAGCCCTTGTCTCCCCCAGCTCCTCTGCCCTGCAGCCCCACCCCTTGCTTTTGTTCCCTGGGGCCCCGGGGTCCTGCAGAGGAGCTCAGAGCTGTGTCCTCCCTCACAGAGCAGATAAAGTGCCACCTGCTCCCCTTTCTGGGGCTTGTCACTTCCAGTTAGCAAGTCCCTGGTGACGCTGCTGCTCGCCTGCACCAGGAGCCCAGGACCCTCCCCCAGGCCCCAGCCTTGGGAACCAGCTCCCCCGCCCCCCGTGCTGCAGGACACCAGCCAGGGACCCCCAGGGCCCACACCCCTTCACAGCAAAGTGGGCCGTCCCTGGTCCCCTGCCCAGGGGAGCCTGTCCTCCCAGGAAAGCCAGGACAGGCTCTGCCCACAGCCCTCCCTGGCCCCGGGAGCTTGCTGTTGAGACCCACGTCTGGGAGCAATCCTGGGCCAGCCGGGAGCCCGGGAGGGCTGGAAACTTCTGCAAGAAAAACGCGTGCCTCGAAGGTGGGGCCAGTCCCGCCCGCCCCAGCCTCCCACAGGGACAGTCCCTTCCCTTCCTGCAGGGCCTCCTGCTCCTTGTGCTGTGAGGGGGGAGAGACTCGGTCACCAGGCTCTCACATCAGCCCACCCGGCCCACGTCGCCTCCCTCTGTGGGGTCCTCCTCTGTCAAATGGGGCACAAAACAGCCCCCCCAGGGTTAGTGAGGGACGCAGGGAACACCCACCCCATGGCCATCCTCCACAGAGCCCATGTGCCCTCCCTCAGCCGGCTCTGCTCACACCAGGCGCTGTGCAGGAGGGTCAGGGTTCTGGACCTGCCAGAGTGCACTTAGGATAACTACACACACTTATGGGGCGCTTGCTGTGTGCCCACAGACACTTATGGAGCGCCTGCTTTATGCACCCTCGTTGGGAGCCTCCTGCATTAGCTCATTCTTCCTCGGGGCAGCCCTGTGGTGAAGCCTCTGTACTGGTCCCCCGTCCACAGTGCAGGACAGGCGCCAACTGCGTGCCTTGTCGTGGACGAAATCATAAAACATTATTGAGCCTTGAAAAGGAAGGAAATTCCGACCCGCGGTGCGATGGGGTGAGCCTTGAGGACACTGCGGGGTGGGGTGCAGCTGTCACAGGGGACAAAGACCCCACGATTCTACAGCAGGGGTCCCAGGGAGGAGGTCCACAGAGACAGGGGAGGGGGCTTCCAGGGGCCACCTGGGTGCCTTGAGTCTGTTTTGCAAGACGAGCCAAGTCCTCGCGGCAGATGTGACGATGGCGGGAGTCACCTGAGATGGCTTGACGCAAGTAAAAATGCTCACAGAGATCCTTTGCAATTAAAAAAAATTAGGGAAAAAAATCGGCCCATTTGAACAGGGAAAAGGGAGGGGACAAGGACGTCTTGAACACCTGCTGGGCACTGGGCACTGGCTGGGTGGGGCACACTTGCAGGGCCCAGGGTCACTGCTGCCATGGTCAGGGCCAAGGAAAGGCCGGTCCTGGGTGAGGGCAGTGCCCAGGGCCAGGGTCAGTGCCCTGTGGCCTGGAAGCTGCGGGTGAGGGAGGGCGGTGCCCAGTCCAGCTGCGTCAGCGACTCCAACCGGACATGGAAGGGCAGCAGCAGCGTCTCTTTTAAGCCCCTGCAGCAACTCCGCGCAGGGCTGGGTGACGGGAGCGGCTGCGCGGCCCTGGGAATCCAGATGCACTCAGTTCTCTTCATCCAAGGCAGAAAACGGAGGCAGCGCGGCCGGCTGGCGGCGGGGCCCACGCCTGGCTTCCCGCTCCGGTCCCTCCGGAGCCTCCGCTGGCTCGCAGCAGGTGTCTCTTCAAGACACGTTATCGATTTGAAATTCTGAACTGAATCCACCTCATAAAATATTGCTTTAACAAGCTCCTGATCAAGCTCCGTGTGCGATGTCACTTGAAAAGGAGGCTCCATCACAGGGAAGACCGATGGCCGGGCCAAGCTTTGCCAGGGCTGGCGCCAGCACCCCCAGACAGGAGGCCCTGGCTCCAGGGGTGGGAACTCCCCCCAGGGCTCCCAGCGAGACGGGGCAAACCTGCCACCGGGCTCTCCAGCCAGGACAGGGCCTCAGCGACCCCATCTTGCCCTGCAGACCCTCTTGCAAACCCCTCTCCTGGAATTTTCTAGGCTTTTCATGAATTCCATGATGCCTGGAGCTGCCCGGCCTCTGAGCAGCTCCGGGTACAGAACGCGTCCCTGGTTTCTCTCCCTCTCTCTGAACTATGTCTTCCCTGTTCCCCACAGAATGCTCCGGGGGCCTCAGACATGTGGGGCGCCCCCAACGCCCAGCCCTTCTGCTCCAGGGGACCCCAGCTGACAACCTCAGGTTCCACCGGAGCTACTTCCCTGGGGTAGCACGGGATCTCACAGGCTAGGGGCTTGATCCCCAAAACTGCCCAACTTGGGACCCACTCAAAAGGCCCCGGGTTGTGGCCTGTATGTGGGCCACCTTCTCAGGTTCTGGTGGACTTCAGTTTTGGGGGGGCACCTTGACCCCGCCTGTGTCCACTGATTTGCTGGAGTGGCTCACAGGACTCAGAGGAGCGCTCTGCACACTGGCTGGTTTGTGGTAAAGAGTGTTACAAAGGAGCAGGGCCCAGGAGTCCCCTCAGCACTTCCCCGTCCCTCCCGGCCCCAGCCCCAGCCCCAGTCCTCGGGGCTGCTGGAGGCTCCCCCAGGTAGGATGACTGGACACCGGCCAACCCACCCTCAGCCCCTTCCCTCCCCAGGGTGGGGGTGGCAGGGAGTCCTGCCTTGGTCCCCTGGACCCTCCCTGTCCTGAAGCTCACCTTCGCTCCATTAGCACACGGCAACACTCATCGCCCCAAGGGGACCTGGGAGCTGTGTGCCAGGAAGCAGGCACGCGACTGGACGCGTGTTCCACGGAGGCCAGCGGCCCCCTCCTCACTGCTGTCCCCATCACCCGGGCCCTGGTGGCAGGGACAGGAAGATGAGTGAAGCCCACACCACAGAATGAAGGGCTCCTGTGCCCCTGCCCAGAGCCCGGGTGCTCAGGGACAGGGGCGGGGAGGGCGGACCCAGGCAGGGCAGGCTGCAATCCACTGTCCCTGCAAAGGCCCGGGAGGCGCTGGGTCAGGAGAGGCCCTGTGCTTACAGAAGCTGAGGGGAGGGACGTCCTTGTGGAGGACGAGGGGACCGAGGGCCGAGCGCTGGTGGCCAAGCACTGCCGACCGGGTGACCTAAAAAAAACCGCGTCCTCTCCCAGTGCTGGGGGCCCAAAGCCCAAAGCCAGGACGTGGGCAGGCTGCGCTTCCTCCAGAGCCCCTGGGGGGTCCCTCTGCCTGTAGCCACTGCTGGTGGCCCCAGCGTTCCCAGGCTCAGCCACGCGGCTCCATCTCTGCTGCTCCAGCTTGGCTCTTCCCTCCAGGGTGTCCGGGAGGACACCAGCTACAGCTCAGGACCTGGGGACGCAGCGTGGTCCCGTGTGAGCTCCATGACCTCTGCCCAAACCCTGTTTCCAAAGAAGGTCGCATGCTCAGGTCCAGGTAGACTGGGCTTTTAGAGGGGACACTCCGAAGCCCAGGGCAGGAAGGAGCAGAAGCCTGAAGATGTTGAGAGGGGCCGGGAGGTGAGTCCCCAGAAGGTGCCGCACCGCTGCCCCCTGACCTTAGCGCAGTGAGACGGACTTTGGACTTCTGACCTCCAGACTGTAAGAGAGGGACTTTGGGTCATTTCTAAGCCATTCCATTCAGGGCAATGTGTCACAGCTGCCACTGGACACAGCCCTGGACTCCTGGGCTCCCGTACCCAGCAAGGCTGTGCTAAAAGAGGGGCGACCCTCACCCCGCGGCCGGCTGCAGGCTGCTCTGTTCCACGGCGCGGTTACCAGTACTGGCCAGTGTCCAGTTAGGAAAATCCAGCTCTGCGAGCAGAGGCGACCTCTGGTCACTGTCACTCCCATCAGGGCCGAGGCTGGTCCTTGGTTCTGCAGGCCACGACCTGCATCAGCCTCCTCAGCCCAAATCATCAGCCGGTTCTTTGCAAACTCATGTCTGGCCCCTCGGGGGAATGGGCCCTGGCCAGGGCTCGGCCTGCTCAGCCAGGAGGCATGGGGGTTGGGTGAGGGACACCCCAGGCCCCTCCTCCTCCCCACTCTGCCTGGCCTCAGCAAAGCCACCTCGGGGACTCTTCCCACTGCACCGCACACCTGAAGAGGCCACTCCCGGCCACCCCAGGTCCCCTCAGGAGAGTCCCTGCCTCTGCCCAGGGGGAGGGTATATTTGTGGCTCCCCCCTTACCCCTGGACTTTCTGTGGGCCCCCAGGGAGGGCTGTGCTGGGAAGGGGGGACCCCG
Organism: Callospermophilus lateralis; assembly: GCF_048772815.1. Lineage (NCBI taxonomy): Eukaryota > Metazoa > Chordata > Mammalia > Rodentia > Sciuridae > Callospermophilus > Callospermophilus lateralis. The sequence goes on from NC_135308.1 coordinate 162,576,213, forward strand.
CTCCTCCCTGCTGCTCCCACACGCTCCCTCCAGGACAGCTCCGAGGAGGCCCAAGGGTTTCCAGCCAGGAAATGGCTCCGCAGTTTGCCTAGCTGCCAGCGGCCTGCGGCCCCACCGTGGGTCCGTTTGGAGTTTCCCGTCCCGGCACTTCGGGGGCAGGACGGGACTTTCAAATGATCCTTCGGTCTGGGATCCGAGTGTTTCCCTCCTTCCCCGGGAGCCCCTTCTCCCCAGAGGCCGTCCCGTTGCTGGTCTGGTCACCTGCAGAAGCTGGTGGGCTCTCTACCAGCCCACGGCTCACCGTGATTGACATCTGTCCTGGAAGGACACTGTGGAGCTCACTCAGGCTGAGCCTGGACCTGGGCTTGGGCCGTCTGTGAGAGGAGGTGGCAGAGCTCAGCCTGGCAAGGACACTCGCGGGGTCATGGGGACCAGCACCAGGAGGCCACCGGTGGGGAATCTGCCCAGAGGATGAAGGGCCTTTCCGGCTGAGCCTGGGGTGTGGGGGTGCGCCCTCCTCCCGTCCCCCTGTGGGTGCAGAGTCCAGCACACCACCGGCCACGAAGAACGGCGCTTTAGTGAGGAGGAGCTGCAGTCCACGGAGGAGGACGCCTGCCCGTGGGTGTGGGCGGCAGCACCCTGTCCCAGGACCAGGCCTGGAGGCCCAGGGCAGACACGGGGCAGGGTCAGGGGGAGGGGTGAGGTGGGACAGGCCACCTGCGGTCAGAGGAAGCCTTTGCTTGTGAACCGGGGAGGAGCCCTTCTCAGTGCCCCTCCAGATGTGGGTGAAGCTGAGAAGGGGAGGGTGACCAGGTGCCTTGGACACGGCAGAGGACGGCCAGGCTGGGCAGGGGCTCAGGAGCTCTGGCCGCTTGTTCAGAGTTTGACGGATCCAAGTGCCGGGGCTGAGGGGCAGTGAGGAGGTGACACGGCAGCCGACAGCATGGGGGCTGGATTTAAAGCCCGGAGAAGACGGCCAGGAGGGCTGGACAGGGAGAGCCCAGGCTCCAGGCCTGGGTCACAGTGTTCAGAGCTGGGGGTGGGGGCGGCCCAGGTGCTGCTGGTGGCCTGGTGGGGAACAGGCAGGGGTGGGGCCAGGGGAGCGGGCCGCCAGCACCCGGGGTGGGGAGGGGCCCGGGCACATGCTCAGAGGCCGAGGCAGAGGAGAGAAGTGGCTGTGGGGTGGGGTGCTGGAGGTGACATCCAGTGGGACAGCCACCAGCTGGTCATGCTGGGGACAGCATCCTAGAACCCTGCTCTGAAGGACACCAGAAGAAGCATTCAGCCAACTGGGCCCCTTTCCTGTGGGTGGAGGAGACGCCCAGCACATCGTGTGCCCCTGAGGACCACCCAGCAAGGAGCTGCCAAGGTGACGGGGACAGAGAGGCCGGGGAGAGCGGGGTGCAGGCCGGGTCGGCCAGGGCACGGTCTGGGGGCTCCTGCCTGCGGAAGGCCCAGCTCAGCCTCACCCAGCGGCTTCTCCTTCCCCGTGGAGAGTGAGGCTGGCCCCTGGAGGCCGGAGAAGAGGGAAGGTGACGGTGGCCTCGTGGGGAGGACGAGGGTCTCCCTGTCGTCTTCCCGCCCCAGCCCCCCCAGGCGGACGCTCTCCCTCTTTGTGACACTAGGCTCACAGTGGACGCTGCGTGCCGAGCGCTCCTCGTGACGCTTTCCTGGCTGGAGGAGCAGCTCTGGGGGTCTGCACGGTGCTGCCAGGGACAAGGTGCAGCTTGGGCCACCTCTTCCCTGGTGCGCCGGTCCCCTGTCTCCTTATGAAGAGGGACGGGTGACAAAGCCCACTTGCGGCCGTGCCCCTATTGTATCGGCCCCGGGAGGCTCTCTAGCAGCAGACCGGCCACTCTGGGGGCCGCAGGCCTGTGTGGTCCCCAAGGCCATCCGCACCCTGCAAGGGCACGAGCACCAAGGCTGCACGAGGCTCCCTGTGGCTGCCACCGGGTGGAGGGTGACGGGCGCTGTTCACCCGGCTCCCTCCCTGGTCACTAGTGACGTCCCTCACGGCTTCCTTTCTCCTGCAGTACTTTGCCCACTTCCCGCGGAGCGGCATCTTCCGCGTGGCCCCCGAGAGCCCTCTTGGCTGAGGAGCCCGTGGAGCCCTTGCGGGGGGCCTTGCCGACGCTCCTCACACTGGTCGGTGACTGTTTGGTTTCTTTGTCACAGAGGTGTTTAGTTTTCCAGGTGACATTGCCAGCCTCCCTGCAGAGGCGAGCGCCTCGGCCTCGCTGCCCAGTGTGTCACCCTGGACCTGGGCGAGGGAGCTGCCTCTTGGGTCTCTGTCCCCCCTCCCTGCGGGCAGCCAGTGGCTGGCGGGTGACTCAAAGCACAGGGTCCCAGCCCTTTGCCTCTGTTGGGAACTCCCAGCCCCAAGGTCCCCGCAGATCCTCCAAGGCCAGATCTGCCCTCTGTCCACTCCCCCTGGCCTCCCCACAGAGGTGGGCGCCAACGTGTGCAGCCGGGGCCCCCCCTGGGGCTGCTGGAGCACAGTGCCACAAACCCAGCAGCTAGAAACAGCAGCGGCGTCCCCCACAGTCCTGCAGGCCGACGTCTGAGAGCAAGGTGTGGGCAGGCTGCGCTGCCCCGAAGGCTCCAGGGGCCAGTCCTTCCTGCCCCACCAGCTGCCGGTGGCTCCAGAGTTCCTTGGCTTGTGGAAGCATCGCTCTTCTCTGCTCTCACGCCTCCTGTCCCCCGGCCGTTCCCTCCCCAGCCCTGTAAGGCCTACGGTGACCTCAGCTTGACACAGAGGGTCTCAGCGCACGTGAAGGCTGCGTGCCCAAGGAGGTCTTGTTTGCAGGTTTCAGGGGTAAGATGTGGACAGGTGCGTGGGGGCCACCAGCCAACCCACTAGGACCAGCGCTGTGAGCCCTCAGCCCCCCACAGCCTTCTGAGCTAGACCCTCCTCGGCTTCCAGGGAAACCCACCTGGGACAGTGCCCCTCCCGTGGGGACCAAAGGACACTTGGAGAAGGGGACAGAACTGAGGTCTCAGGAGGGCTCAGCCCTAGGCGCCCCCTGTCTTGCTGGAACTTGAAAAGCTCCTCTCCTTTCTTGGGGGTCCCACTTCCTGGTTTTTAATGAGAAGATGGTTCCTTTCTTGGGGGTCCCTGGCATCCTGTGGCCAGGTGACACACACAGTCCGCAGCCACTCAGCACTCAGCACTCAGCACTCAGCACTCAGGGGAGGGAGGCCTCCTCCCCGCAGGGTGGGGCGGGCAGAGGCTGCGCCCGCCCTGGCACCCGGAGAGAAGTGCCTGCTCAGGGAGCCTGCTGGGCTCTCCCGCCCGCCCAGTGCCCCAGCACGGCCTGATGAAATTCATCATGTCCTTCCTCCACCAGGAAAGCAACCAAGCGAGAAAAAGGGGGTTTCTTTTCTCAAATTGCTTTTTGCGTCCTCTGACAGAGCCCGCGCTGCCAGGGAGTTATTAACTCACGGCCTGGCGAACGTGGGTGGGCCACTCAGGCTGGGAGCGCGCAGGAGAGAGGAGCGGGAGGCGCAGTTGTGGCTCAGAAGCGATGGCCCCGCGTGCGGCTCACGGAACAGAATAAATATGTTCAAATCCCGGAGCGGAGGGGGGCGCGGGCGACCTGCCTCCCTGGCGCATCAGCACAGAGCCCCAGATAAAGCAGACAAAAGGGGGCTTTCGAGGTTTGCAGAGGTTTCTGAAGCCACCAGGAGGCCTGAGACAGGTGGCCGAGGTCGGGGGAGCAGGGCCAGCCTCTGCCGGGGGTGGGACAGGAGAGGCTCGGCTTCCCGGTGAAGTGGGAGCGGTGATTGCTAGACCACAGATCAGCGTGGGGCTGACCCTCGGCTTGGACACATCTCACGGCTTCTTTCTGGAAACTCTCCAAGACATTGTCCTGGAGTATCCCTGGTCACGTGGGCAGAGCCCGGAGAACAAAGCCTTCCGTGTAATAACGGCCACTAGGACTGACCCGTAGGTGACAGACCCCCGCCCCGCCCATCAGAGTCACCTCACACAAAAGTGCTATGAGAAAAGGAATGAAGGTGGGAGTCTGGTCCCCACGTCAGCAGGTGCCCAGGTGGGCGGGAGGGACAGACAGGAGAGACGGGGCCGCCCTGGTGGCAGGGCTCCTCACCCCCGCTGGAGCCCCGCCTGGCAGCCCTGCCCTGACTCCTGGGACGTCCCCAACACAGACTCCCAGTCCCAGCATTTCATCACAAGAACAGAGCGTGGGGCCGGGGGTGGGGACAAAGTAGGATCTAGACGTTTAGAAGTAATGACAGCGAATGGTCCTGGCACTTACCAGGTGCCTGACATCACTCTGTCCCAACACTCGGAAGGCACCTGTGCGGGGCACCAGGAAGAGAATAAAAATGCCACTGTGAACGCTGTCATTCAAATCCACCAAATGTCACCTGATCAGCTCACTCTTCTTCACCATAGGCCTTGGGGGCGGGGAGTGTCACCCCCACTGTGCAGGAGAACACTGAGGCTTGGGGAAGTGAAGAGAGAGACAGCCTGGTGGCCGGGGGACGCCCATCCTGACTCCTGTCCCTCTGCTGCGCTTGGTCCCTGGAGGGGCCGTGACTGTGGAGCGGGGAGCTGGGGGCTGGAGGAGGCAGGAGAGAGTGAGGCCCGGGCCAGCAGCAGTCCCCAGAGCTCTCCCAAACCGTCACAGCGGTTCCCCGCGTCCAGCTGCAGGTGCGGCCCCGTAGCTGGTTTTCCCATGGATTAGTTCAGGCTCGGAGAGGCCAGGGCTGGGAAACCGCTTCCATCTGAACAGAGGCTGCCTGCGACTGGGTTGAGAAGGATCCTGAGGCTCAGCCGAGGCTCAGCCGGGGCTCAGTGGGAAAGCTTGCTGGTGAGTCCTCCACGGGCATCAGCAGACGAGAGGCAGGAAGGGCCTGCTGCTCTCCGAGCCTGGGCGAGGGAAGGCTGAGACCACTTTCATTACAAAAGGACAAACAGCTTTGCCCACTACACGTTCGTGGAAAGTCAGGCGTTCCCCCAGCTTGGCCCCTGGAAAGCCCAGTCTTCACCAGCTGAACAAGATGCTGGGAGGAGGTGAGGATGTCCAGAGGCCAGGGCCTGGAAATGGTGCAGCCCAGAGTTCTCCGGTCCTCAGGGAGGGTGGGCGCTCTGGGCACGCCAGCTCGCTCTCCACGGCTTACACTGTGTGCCACTTAGGGCCCTGCTAAGGACAGCTCCTCTGTGATTAGCTCAGAGCTCCTGGCTGCAAAGGAGAACAAGGTGGGTGGAGGGTGAGGCCTCGTGGGGAAAAGCTCGGCTCCCACCCGCAGTCCCACCACAGGCACGAGCTCCTGGTCATCCCTGGGCTGTCCACTCATCTAAAGTGGCTGAGGAGCTCCAAGTCACCTTCAGATGGCTGTGGAGACTCCTTGGTCATAGTGACAACACATATCTGTTCAGCTGCGTTTAAGCACTTACACACAACTTTCTCACGTACTCCCCACTACGCACCAGATGAGCATCCCCACCACCACCACCACCACCATCACCAACATCACCACCACCATCCCCACCACCATCATCACCACCACCATCAACACCAACATCTCCACCACCATCATCACCAACATCTCCACCACCATCATCACCAACATCTCCACCACCATCCCCACCACCATCATCACTACCATCCCCATCCCAACCACCATCACTACCAACATCTCCACCATCCCCACCACCACCACCATCACTACCAACATCACCACCACCATCCCCACCACCACCATCACCAACATCACCACCACCATCCCCACCACTATCACCACCATCATCACCATCATCATCATCACCATCGTCACCAACATCTCCACCACCATCATCACCAACATCTCCACCACCATCCCCACCACCATCATCACCAACATCTCCACCACCATCATCACCAACATCTCCACCACCATCCCCACCACCATCATCACCAACATCTCCACCACCACCATCCCCATCACTACCAACATCACCACCATCACCACCACCATCCCCACCACTATCACCACCATCATCACCATCATCATCATCACCATCGTCACCAACATCTCCACCACCATCATCAACACCACCATCATCACTACCATCCCCATCCCTACCACCATCACTACCACCATCACCACCACCATCCCCACCACCACCATCATCATCATCACCATCACCACCATAATCATCATCATTACCACTGTCATCATCGTCACTATCTCCATCACAGTCTCCATCATCAACACCACCATCGTCACCATCACCCATGTGGACCTCATCATCAGGGGGACTTAAATTCAGAGAGAACCTGGCTCTGAAGGAGGGGTTTGAAGCCAGGGCCAGCTGGCGCCTATGCCTGCACTCTGGGCCCCCGCTGCCTCTCACCCCTGGTAGGCGGGGCCTAGGGTGGTCGTCACAGCAGCAAGTGGCTCCCTAGAATGGTACAGAGAACGGCTGTCGAGGAACATGTGGTCCTCAGGAAGAACAGGTATGTTCTGGAGGGCGGGCTGTTTCCAGGGCCTGTGGGGGATCCTGGACGCCCCCTCCCTTGGTGGGCCACGGCGGAGGAGAGCAGGCAGCGGGGAGGAGGACTACCCCACCCCCAGGCCTCCCCGTGGATCCAGAGGGTCTTGACTAAGATCAGGCTTAACAGCGAGTGAGACTGATTTCCTGGTGTCTCCAGGAGCAGAGGAAAACAATTCTGGGCACAGCTGTCAGCCGAGGAGGCCATCGCTTTCCATTTAGACTCACGCACATGTGTTCGGCCTGCTGGCGGGAGCCCTTCCACCAGCCACGAGTCACAGCGGCTCCAGGGACTCAGGACTGTGGGCCCCAGGGAGAGGGAGCATCCGCAGAGCAGGGCCCGGGGACTCACTCGGCTTCTCAAACCTGGAATCCCCTTAGTACCCGCTGGGTTGCCCTTAAAGATGCAGGTGCCAGCCTGCTCCCGGTGACCGTCTAGTGCTGGGTCAGCCTGGGGGTGGGCACCAGCTCAGCCCCGCGGCTTCCCTGTCCAGCTGAGTCAACAACCAGGGGCGCTGGAGGCACTGAGCAACTGCCCGCCACCCCTGGTGCTGGACGCCTGCCCAGGGCCCTCCTGTGCCCCAGCTCCAGGGAAGAGTCCCCTCCTCCAGGATGCAGACCCTGATGGGCAGGGACTCCACGTCCATCTTGGCTTCAATCTCTTGGCCTGGCTCCCCACAGTCCCTGTCCATGTCAGGGCCTGCTGCTGGGACCCCCTGCTGCGTCTCCTCTGACCTGGACCCCAGGGAGGGGACACGTGGTGGAGACTTTTGACAGGCACAGCCCCATCTGGGTTCCGCATGGAGGAGGGAGAATGGGAATGTGAGGGGCCTGCCAGGAGCTGCCTCGGGTGCTGACTCCACTGCCCACGGAGGGAGGCCGCGCCGCGGGTGGCAGAGGGTCAGGACATGTCTGGAGCGGCTCTCAGGGCAAGTGGAATGGCTACCAGGTGCTCAGCAGAGCGCTGCGTTGCTCGCGTGTGGTCAGTTCTGGGAGGTGCGAGGAGGTTTCACGGCTGTGTGGACACACCCAGGTGGTGCAGGTCGGTCACTCCACAGGGCCTGCTGACGCCATCCAAGGACAGGTGACACACACACTGTTTCACAGGTGGAGAGCCCGGCAATGACCAGAGGAAGGGCTGGGTTGGTACATGAGGTCACCAGCCAGGACACGCCTGTCATCATTATCACGTGTTACATGGGACACGCCGCAGGTGCTGTGCTTGCCCACGACGCACAGCGTGCAGGCCCCCCAGCCTCCCACAGACACTCGGCCACGTCCTGTACTGTGACACGCTGGTGGCTGCGTGTGGCCAGGTGACAGGAATCTCCCAGCTCCATTACCGCAGCATGCCGCGTGTGCTGAATGACATTCTGGGGCTGGGGGCTGTCCGTGTGGGGAGACGGAACGGGCCACCAGGCCCGCCAACGGGCAATAGCTTCACAGAGCACGAGGTCGGGGGTGCTCCTGAAGAGGGGGCCTTGTTGCTGAGGCCTGAGTAACAGGTAGGACCGGCAAGGAGGGATTTGAGGTGGGAGAGCTCTGAAGGAAGGAGCCTGGTGCATTTGAAGGACCAGAGAGAGCTGTCGGACAGAGGGAAATGAATGCAGGTGAAGGTGGAGTCGGAGAGGCCCTGACCTTGGGAGCTCGGAGGCCAGGGACAGGTCAAGCGGGGGAAGGAAGTGCTTGGGCTTCAGAGTAACACCCTGGATCCACCCTCCTCAGTCCACAAGGATAGAATTGAAGTCAGCACCCGAGGCAGCTCCTGGCAGGCCCCAGGCAGCAGGCAGCCCAGGCCTGTGGTCCTTCAGAGCAGCCAGGGTGAGCAGGCAAAAGAACCAAAGGAGACCCCGCGTGGTGGCCACTCCTGTGATCTCAGCGACTCGGGAGGCTGAGGCAGGAGGATCACGAGCCCAAAGCCAACCTCAGCAAACTAAGCAAGGCCCTTCGCAACTCAGTGAAACCCTGTCTCTAGATGAAAAATAAGAAAGGCTCAGTGGCTAAGCACCCTGAGTTCAATTCCTGGTGCCAGAGAGAGAGAGAGAGAGAGAGAGAGAGAGGGAGGGAGGGAGGGAGGGAGTTAAAGGTCTTGCACGGATGAATGAACAAGGAGGAGATCCCAGAAGAAAAATGAAAACTGCATAAAAGAAATGTAAATTTGAGAACTAAGATGTACAAGGACTTCAGTAGAAATCCACTGGGTTGAGATCACAGCACATGGGAAGTGACAGGGCATAAAAAAGACCAGGATCTTAAAACCAAATCAATAACAATCACTCAAATTTGAGAACAGAGAGTAAAAATGAACCAGGAGGAGACAAAAATAGTCTTTCCAACATGGGCCCTGCAACAGCAGCTACGTCTGCATCCTGACCCTATGAAAAAGGGGACTTAGGCACGGACCTTACGCTTCATCTAATGATTAACTCAATGTGTACCATGGACCCAAACAGAAAGTAGAAAAATAGAAAACTTCTTGGAGAAAACAGAAGAAAATCATGCTCCTGGGCTCGGGGGGCGGGGGTGGGGGGTTAAACACAGCACCTTGCTCGGGCGGAGATGCCAAGCCTGGGGCGTCTGCATTCGCGAGGCTGTGGTGGAAGGCCGCCTGGCGGGTCCTTAAAGCCAGACACAGGCTCAGGACCCCCTCAGCGACTGCCCCCCCCCAGGGCCAGCCAATCAACCTGAAAACTCAGCCTCTACCGGAGCCCGCGAGCCAGCCCTCACCGCGTCCTGACCCGTAGCTGTCCATCGCAGCAGGTAGCAGGTGACCGTCCAAACTGCAGCACGCCCTCACCCGGGAGCTGTGGGGTCAGGAAAAGGCACAAGAGCCCCCGGAAAGGCCCCCACTCCATGGCGCCAGGCGCGGCATCCCGGGAAGGGCAAACCTGCAGACACTCAGGGACTGCGGTTCACAGGGGCTGGGGCTGGGGCTGGGGGTGGAGAGGGAAGCGCAGGGCTCCGTGGGCGTGGCACACACAGGCTCTCCTTGCCATGCCCCCCAGACGGCCAGTCCAGGACCCGCTGCAGGGCTCAGTGCTCTGAGCACCTGAATCTGAGTTTCTAACACAAGTCTCGGGGCTCCTTGGAGAGACCTCATCCCAGGATGAGGCAGGAAATGCACAGGATCAGCCCAGTATCTCCCAGTGCAGGGAGGTAAGAGAGGTTCAGGGGACACTGAAGCCAGCTGCCAGGGCTGGCCCAGGTGAACCATAAAATAAAGTGCATTGAGATTTGATCATCATCCAAGAATAAATACCCACGAGTCCCTACTGGAACAAAAAACTGATTGGATAAACAAAGACATGGACAGAAAACCCCAAATTCAAGATTTCTTGGATGTATCTTGCAACGCGGAGAGCACCGGCAAGACCACCGTGGTCGCGTGGTCGAGGCCAATGTCCACCGGGATGAGTCACGTTGACAGCACGTGCCCTGGGCGGGTGTGATGAGGCGCTTCTCCTCGGCACCCTCCTCCTCCGGCCCAGCCCGGCCCAGCCTGACCGTGGAACACCCTTTAAACAATCCCGAGTAAGAGCACTCGGCAAAGCAGGGGGCAGCAATCCTTAAAACTCTCCAGGCCCCAAAGTCAGGGACGTCTAGAAACATTCACAGCCGGGAGGACCTAAGAGCAGGAGAACTATGAGGACCTGGGATCCGGGAGGGGCCTGGGACGGAAAGGGACCCAGGAAACCTGCATGAAGGTCTGGCTCACACGTAGCAGTGCTGTTAAAGTGCCCGTGTCCCACATGAAGGGAGACGGCGGGACAGGGACAGCGGGTGTCAGGTGATGGAACACTACACTGCCTCAGGGGTGATTCTGTAAACCTTCAAACTATCAAAAATGTGAGAACACTATTTTTAACAACAAGCAGAAACCTGCAGGACGATGCCCCAGATTACGGTGAGTCCTTAACCAGAGTCGTGCCGACCCAGCCTGGGGAAGAAGCGCGGGCTGGGCATTAATGTGGTGGAAACAGGCGGAGCCCCGAGACAGAGCTGGGGGACACAGAGACACATGCCTAGAACACGGAGCCCAGGCAACGGGACAGAAATTCACAAAAGAAAGAAATTTGTCACCTGGAACTCCACGGCCAGGGAGCGCAGTCTCCAAAATCAAGAGCCAGAGAAATCGTGAGTGGGAGACAGACTGGATCCCCGGGATCCGCATTTTAAAAAGCGCTACGGGAGGGCTGGGGATGTGGCTCAAGCGTAGCGTGCTCGCCTGGCATGCGTGCGGCCCGGGTTCGATCCTCAGCACCAAATACAAACAAAGATGTTGTGTCCACCGAAAACTAAAAAATAAATATTAAAATTCCCTCTCTCTCTCTCTCTCTCTCTCTCTCTCTCCTCTCTCACTCTCTCCTCTCTCACTCTTTAAAAAAAAAAAAAAAAAGCGCTACGGGAGTCCTCGGAGGCCTGACCAGCGCGAGGACGGGGACCCTGCGTTCTGAGGGGACCACGGCTTGAGCAGAGAGCCACACCCTCTTCACTGCGGCCAAGACTGGAAATATCCCTGGTGCCCGCTGGCGGATGAGTGGGTGAGGAACGTGGGACGCCCGTGACTTCACACCACACCTGACCGCTGTTCCCACTGCTGGGGGACGAGGCCGTCTTGCCGTCCCAGCACTGGGTCACCCTGAGGACACACTAGGTGGAGTCGGCCAACAAGACCTACCTCGGAATGGCACTCAGGTGTGGGATGAGAGGGGACAACCTGCAGCAGAGCAGAGGGCTTGGGGGGCAGGGGTGGGGGTGGGAACCCCCAGGAGAGCTTGGGTCAAAGGATCCGGAGTTTCAGTCACAAGATGACCGTCCTGGAGGCTCCTGCCCAGGCTGTAGTTAGCGTTGTATTTCCCCCTTGGCATCGAGGACAGTAGGTCTGAATGTCCCTCCTCAAAGAACAACCCAGGAAGCTCCGTAAGGCTGGGTCCACCAAGGTAGCTGCTGACCACTCATGGGCCTTGGAGCAGCAGTGTCCACCTTAGGTAGATACTGAGAACAGCAACCACGGACAGGGAGAGCAGGAGGCCTGCAGGAAGTAGGTGGTCAGCAAGGTCAAGGGCTTGCAACCTGTTTTAGGAGGGCTGGGAGGTGTCCAGTGCAGAGGAGGGGTGGGGATGGACCAGGGAGAAGGCTCCAGTGTGCAGGACACGGGCAGGGAGCAGGGAGAGGCCACGGGAGCCCTAGGTTGGCCCCGGGCTCACTGGGCAGGGACCTGTGGGAGGGCAGCGTACAGCACTGGACCTGGAAGGAGGCTCGGCTCACCACCCGCCATCCACTAGGTGCCCGGGACGTCCCCTGAGCCAAGGCACAGGAGTCATGTGTTCTCCTGGCCCAGGGCCCTGGGGTCAGTGTGGAGCCAACGGGCGGCTGACCTACTGAGGAGGGGCTTGGCAGGGGCCTGGCAGCTCCAGAGGGAGGTGAAGAGGGACAGGGCCCCCCACCAGGCACTTCTGCAGGACTGGCCAAACGGGCCACCAGCTGGCCTGCGGGGTCCGTCCTGCAGAGGAGTAAGGGCTGGTGGGCTCCCCTGCTTCCAGGCAGCACCCAGAGGCCGGAGGAGACCCAGGGGAGGGGAGGAGCTGACCCCATAACGCACCACAAGACCCAGGCAGCTGCCTGCTCCCGAGGAGGGAGAGGGGCGAGTCCCCGAGCCCAGCCCCCTGGGCCAGCCTGTGCCCCCCGCCCCCCGTGCAGAGGAGGGCTTGGCCTGGGAGGTTCCCAGTGTCTTGCCAGACAGAGGAGGGAGGACGGTGGCCTCCCAGGCTCTGGGGCGAGCATCTTTCCAGAGGGGCAGTGGGCGGGGCAGAGTCCACCCCAGGCTCGGGTTCAGTTTCCGGCAGGGGCAGCCTGGCCCACAGCTTCCACACTGAGACAGCCTGCGGCCCGGCCACCCTGCTCCCAGGCTCGGTCAGCGCCTTCCCTAAGGCTGGGTCAAAGCGACCACGAGGCCTGGCGCGCACCGGGCCTCCTCTGGTCATTCAGCAGGCCCTGGGCTGGCAGTGGGTGGGGGGGTCGCTACTGGGTGTCCCACGGGGTCAGCAAGACACAGAGGCTTGAGAGAAATGCAGGCCCCCAGGCAGGGAGGCCTGAGCCAGGGTGCAGCCCCTGGTGCACCAGAGAGCACCCTGGGAGGCAGAGGGTGTGCGGAGGGCTGGCCCAGGGACGGCAGCCCATGGGGACCAGAGGGGATGAGCGGGGCCGGCGCGGCTGCGTGTCAGGGGCCTGTGAGCAATGCCGGGAGCGGAGGAGAGGACCCGTCTGCCCAGGCAGGGCGTGGGGGTGAGAGGAGCACAGGGGTGGGTGTCCCCTGGGAGCCCTGCACTGTCCTGACTCCCCGGGGTCCCGGCGGTCCTGTCACCCTTCCAGACCTCGGACTCCCCGCCCGTCAATGGTGGGTTCCCCTGGCCTCGCGGGTTATTAGGAGACTGCAGCTAGTGTATCTGAGGGGACAGCACTTGTCCCCTGACTAGCTGAGCATTTGTCAAGAGCCTTCTGTGGGTGACCATGGAGCGAGGACCATGCTCTGGGCTGCGGGGGACACAGAGTGGACAGCGGCCCCTCCTCCTCCAGCTCAGTCTCGGGTCCCAGCCCTGCTCTGGCCCTTCTGTCCTCCCAGATGAGGAAACCGAGCAAGCCAAGGAGGGGCTCACGGTGCCCAGGCCCGTCCCGGGCCTGGCTGCTGCAGGAGGGCTGGGGTCTTGGAGACCCCGTCAGGCCCCACACTTCCCAGGTAGCTCCGAGGACCACGTCCTCGCAGGGCCTGGCTCGCCCTCTCCCCGAACATTCCCAGTAAGGGACAACTCAGCCTGGGAATGGGCTAGTTTGAGCCGCTGGAAATCTCAGCTGGGATCCTGGCGTCTGGGGAAGGGCCGGGCTCTAAAAATAAACCGCTCGCCTCAGCCTGAGAGCCGCCGGCAGGAGCCTGAGAGCCCGGGCTGCTGCCGACACTCCCGCAGATGCCTGCGGCCCCGGCCCGGCCGCGGCGCCCCCCTCCCAGGCAGCTGGCCCCTGGGATGGGCTGGTGGCAGGTGGCAGCCAGGAATATTTGACCCCGGCTCTTGGAGGCCCCCCATCCCCACAGGCTCACGTACAGACGAGCTCCAACCTGGGACGAGCGGCGCGGAGCGCGGCCAGGGGCTGCTCCCGAGCACAGGCCCCAGGACGCCCAGAGCAGCTCCCCCAGGCCAGCCTCCCTCTGCTGCTGGACAGTGACCAGCCTCCCCACAGGTAAGGGACTGCTCCCTTGGGGACGAGGCGGCTGTGGCCTGGGGGTGGGGAAGGGGCTCCCGGGAGGCAGGAGCAACTTTCTGTGGTGGCTTGTGTCCTCCCTGGACCCTGGGGGTCCGGGTTCAGGCATCCAGCTGCTCTGGAAGGGGGTGGTGGCGCCACTTACTGCCTCTCCCCGTGCCCCAGGCTGTGGGGACAGCTTGCCCTTTCTGTCTCTCCACAACCTCAGCTGCCACCCAACGTCAGCGTCCTCCGGCTCCCTATTTGCCGGCCCCCGTTAGGGGGTCTGAGGAGCCAGGTGGAAAGTTTCAGAGGAGGCGTCTGGGTGTGAGAGGAGCCTGGGGCCTTCGGCGCGAGAAGGTGTCCCTTCCCTGCGCTGGGGACGCGGAGGGGGCAGGAGAGACACCCAGAGCAGTCCTGCCTGCTGGCAGTGGGCAGGGGCCGTCCCAGGGACAGGCTTAGGTGGGTGGACTCGGCCTCCCCGTGGGTCTCCAGGTCCCGAATTCCGTCTCAGACGCCGAGGTTTATAAAGGGGCTGGTTTCTACCCGGGTGGCTTCGGGCCCGCGGAGCGGAGCTGGCATGAGGGAACTGGGAGCTGGGCCCACTGACCCCTGGGGCTCACGGGGGCCAGCAAGTGTGGCTTTCTGCCTCGGGGCTTTCTGTGCCGGGTGCCTGGGCTCACCCTCACCCAGGGCCAAGCGATCAGAGATGAGAGCTGGTGGACTAAGGAGTGTCCCCTCCTGAGAGGGTCAGCTGCTGTGGGCCGGAGGGGTTTGAACAGCCTTGCCCGGCTCCTGGGAGAGGAGTCACGAGGGGCGTGGGACGAGGTGGGACGTTTGTCTCCGCCTGAGGCTGAGCTGGCACGTGGCTCCGCCAGCTCCTGCAGGGGGGCTGGCCAGGTCAGAGCAGTAGGTGAGAAGGGCTACTGGGGAGTTTGGTCCAGAGGTGTGGCTCCAGCGGGGAGCACAGACCCAGGAAAAGCGCCCACAGTGGCCAGTGGAAGAACCCTGGGCAGCCACATGGGGCCTGGGACTGTGCACTATGGTACTTGCAAAGAGTAGCCAAGGCCCCTGAGCAGGGCCACACTTGACCCCTGCTGTCCACCCCAAGTCACATCCCACCCCAGGGCTGGGGCTCTCTCCCTGCTCCCTCCCCCATGTGTCCTTGAGAACTCCTCCAGGTGTCCCAAGCAAGGCCTTCTCCCGCCCAGTACTTGCACCACCTTTGCATGTGGCCTGAGGTTGGCATGGAATCCAGCTGGGCATGCCCCCGAGGCCAGCACCCCAGACCCGAGCACAGCTCTCAGGCCTCTGGACTTGGGTCTTCTCGTCTGTAAAATGGGGTGAGGCTCTCTCCCTTGCCACTGGCTGCTGGAGGGGTCACAGTGCCACTCAGCACAGAGTGGCGTCTGGGGCAGGGGACACTGTCCATCAAGGTCTGGTCTTCTCCTGATCACACTGGGAGCCTCCAGGTCCATTACATCCCAGCCTGGAGCCTGGTGCCTGGTAGGCCCACAGCAATGCTGCTGGACACACACACGGGGTCACACAACCTGCGGCGATCCCTACGAGGGCACCACGAGCCCATCCACGTGGGGTGGTGGGGACAATGTCCATGGGAGCAGCCTCTGCTCCTGGCTGAAGCCAAGGCAGGCAGATTTGGGTCCACAGCCCTGGGGTCACCTCTCACAATGGGGACAGCCTGCTGAGGGCAGAGCCAGGGCCAAGTGCAGGCCGCAGGTGGCCATAGCCAGCGGTCATCGGGTGCTGGCTTCACCTGGGGACACCTGCTCGGCTCTGGCTAGTTTGGTTCCCACTCAGTGTAGACGTGTGGACACCGCCTCATCCCTGGGTGCCTTGGACATCTGCTCCCGAGAGGTCCCCCAGACCCACAGAGCCCCCAGCTTGGCACAGCTGCTGCAGCCACCAGGAAAGCGGAGGGAGTGGGAGGTGGTGGCGGCTTCCCCACCCCGTGGAGAGGCCACGGGACCCAGAGGCCTGGAAACCGAGGCGAGTTCCTGAAATAGCAGTAGATTTATCAAGCGCGGCTCAGAGGCTGTGCACATCCAACCAGTCTGCAAACACCCGACCTTGAGCAAAAGCAGAATACCCTAGTGCCAGCGAGTGGCCGCCATGGAGTCCCCGGCCTGTCCCCAAATCCCTCTGTGTGTGCAGCCCCTGCAGAGGCGGCCGGATACCCAGGGCCGCGGAGGCCCCTCTGGTGGGTGCTGGGTCCTGCCAGCTCGCTTGCCCAGCTGTGGGTGCTGAGGGTGAGTCTGCCCCAGGGAAGCCCTGACGGGGGTCACCAAGTCCACTGCCCACTGAGGAGAAGGGGGCCTCCTCCTGTCCCTGCGTGTCCCTGCCCTGGCCAGCTCCTGCTCTAACTGCCGCGTGATGAGCGAGTCCTAAGCTCCGCGGCTCACAGCAGCCGACATGCGTGTTTCCTGCTCCTTCTTGGGTTTGGCTGGGGTTTGGCTGAGCCCAGCTGCTGCGACCACCGTGGGCTCCAGGCTGTGGACAGGTGTGGGGCCTGCCATCTGCAGTTAGCAGCAGGAAAGAAACGGCCATGTCCTGTGAGCTGGGGGTCTGTCTGCTCATGTCCCTTGGCTATTGTCACCTGTCCCCACAGCCTGCAAGGCACAGTCCCAGGCCCACAGGTGGAGCCGACTCCAGGGGGTGCCGCAGTCCCAGGGTGGAGGGAGGGTGGAGGAGGGGCACCCTGTCTCCCCTTTATGCCCACTGCCTCCCGCTGATTTTAGTCACCTGCCTGTCCCCCTGCAGGACAGGTGAGGACAGCCCTGGGCCAGCTTCCCCCGGGGGCGGGGGACAGGAGTAGAGGTTTCTTCAGCAATGAGCAGCCACACCGGGGGTCACAGATGGGTGTCAGTGGAGTCCAGAGGGGATGTCAGCACCTGAGTCACTGCCAGCCTCCCAGCAGAGCGGTCCAAGAGGAGGAGCGGAGAGTGGGAGCCCGGCGAGGGGGCAGCAGTGCCTTCTGCAGGAGGAGCCGTGAGCATGGAGCAGAGGAGAGGGCAGAGGGCACGGAAGGGCACTGCCCAGGCTCAGGCCGGAGGCAGAAGGTCTGTGCCCCAGGTAGCTGGCTGCCCTGCTGTCACCTGCTAAGCCCCTGCTGTCCCTCTCTGGGCCTGGACAAGGCGGTGGGTGGCTTGGGATCCTGTCGGGCGGCTCCCTCGGGCCCCAACACACTCGCCGGGCACTAGCTCCAAATGAAGTGGTAACAGGAGCCTCTGATCTCATTAGTGAGTCACAGTGTCCTGCTCTTCAATAATTCATAGCTGGAGCCTCTGGCCACAGCAGCTCTGGAGAATTACCCAGCCGGCAGAGAGGCCGCCACTGGAAAGGTCACTCACAAATACTCCCCTTCTTGTCAATCCGCAAAATGAGGAATCTGCGGCCCCAGCGCCCTGGGCTAGGAAGTGTTTAAATACCAGCTGTCGCAAACCCGGCAGGGGACAGGTTGGCTTTTCCTGGTTAAATGTTCCTGCCTCCAGAGAACTGGAGACCGGGCAGAGCGCACACCCCAGGGAAGGGATCCACGTGCAGATTGGCGCCTGCGTCCCGGAGCTGGGCCCCGGGTGCCCCCTTCAGCCTCAGCCTATGCACCTGTGAAACAGGTCGATGAGGCCTGCCTGGGCCATGCGGAGGGAGAGGACGGGACGGCCAATGTAAGGCTAGGCGCTGGGGTCCCCAGCCAGGGGGAGACAGCAAGGGAGGGTCCGGGGGCCCAGAGAGGGGAGGGAGCAAGGAGAGGGAGGGTGGCCCCCACCCCATGGCCACACACACATGGTCTAGAGAGACTCAGTGACCTCAGGGGTCCCCCTGCAGGCTGTGCGCACAGAAGGCCCAGCACACTTGGCCAGGAGGGCCCCGGGGACAGTGGGAGCTGCTGTGGTGGCCGCCCAGGGTGCCAGGCCCCAGCTGCCCCAGCTGCAGTCACTCAGAGGTCCAGGCCCCCCAACATCATCTCCAGCTCAGAAAGGAAGCCGGCTGGGGAGGAGCCGTCTTCGCGATTGTCCTGCCACCCCAGGGCGAGGGGCCTGGCCGCTTCCTGCCGCTGTCCCTGCCTCTGCAGAGGGGCCACACTAAGCTCCACTCTGCCCACAAGGAGCCGGGCCTGGAACCAGGTGGCCTGCAAGCAGATGCCTGCCCTGCCGCCCTCAGTCAGAGGTCCCCGCCGTCACTGGCCTCTGTGGGCCTCAGTCCCCAGTCCTTTCTTGGGGTGAGGGCAGCAGCACCTGTCACTGGGTCACTGCAGAGACAGCAGGTTCTCGGAGCAGTGCTGGGCGGGGCTCGGGAGCTCTGCTGAGCCCCCAGCCCTGGGCACTGGCGCCCCACTTCACGGCAGCCCAGGGCAGGCCTGACCTGGGGCCTGTGCTCAGAATGACTCAGACAAAGCCCTTGACCTGGGGCCTCGAGGAGCGGACTCCGGGCCTCGTGGGCTTCGAGCCTCCTTTCGGCAGTTTGAAGTGACCCCTCTCCTGTGGGCTGTTCTGGAACTCCTCCTGGAGAGTTGGGCAGACCCTGGCCAAGCCCGTCTCTTCTAGGAGAACCTCCTGAAGGGGCCATCAGACCTCCCACCAACCCCGGCCCCCAGCTGGAGAGGAGCAGCTGGCCGGGGCTGCCTTCCCAACTCCCATCCCCTGAGCTCGGCCCTGGCCCGGCCACACCAGGGACATGGGACAGATGACAGGTGCCACCAGCCGGTGGGGTTGGGCGGGTCTTTTGGGGAACTCCCTGGGGTCTTCCAGGTCCTCCCCGGGCCTCTGAGCCCCCAGGGGCTGTCCTGGCCGTCTCCCTCGAGCGTCCCAGCACCCCCCTCCGCCTGTCCTCCCTCCTCACCTCTCCCCCCGCAGCCTGGGTGGCTGGGACGGAAGCTGCGTCCCCTTACAGTTCAGAAGGGTTGGAGGTTTTCCGCCTTAACTTGAGCTCCAGTGAGTGTGTGCTTCCTCTTCCTCTCTCCACAATGCACAGTGAGTGCCCGGCTGCAGAGGCCCGCTCCTGCCCGTCGCCTCCTCTAATCCCCTCCACTTGGTGGCAGGAAGGACCTCTTGACCTCACTCGCCTGGTGTCCCCGAGGCTCGGGGCTCGGCCGCGGCCCTCCCTGTGTCGCCTCCAGAGGCCTCGCGGCTCAGGCCCTGGGGGGCCCGGCAGCAGGACCTATTCTCTAGAGGACACTGAGGCTCAGGGAGCCAGGGCCATGCACCAAGCCACCTGTGATGGTGGCAATGCTGGGCCTGGACGTCTGCTGGCCTGGCCACCAACCCGGCCCTTGTCTGACCACACAGGTAGGACTCACAGGGCCGTAGCCTGACTCCCCGGGGCCGTGACCGTGCAGGGCCCGCCCCCCACTGGCCCTCGGGTCCTTGAGGAGTGGACTCCAGGCCTGTGGCCTTCCGTCCCCAGCAGCACCAGCTGTCCCTTCTCCCCACAGACCAGCAGGGGCTCTAGTTGACCAGGCCGAGTCCAGGCCTGTGGTGAGCAGATGACCAGTGGGGCCCTGGACACAGGGGTCCCTTCTCCAGCTGTGGCAGCCCTGGCAGGCCACTTCCTCCTGGGCTGCTGCTGTGGCCATCCCCTCTCTGCCTGAGGCCCTGAGGGAGGAAGGGCCTTGCTGGCCACTCGGCTGGTGGCTGAGGACCCCCACAAGTGCCCGAGGGGCAGCCTCTCATGGGCACTGGCCCTGTGTGACCAGGGTGAGCCTGTGTGGTGGCCTGGAGGGGTGGACAGACCCTCGGAGTCCAGGACTCTCCGGGGGTCGGTATCAGAGGCTTCCCGAGGCATTAGACCCTCAGGCCTCGGGCCCAGGCAGGCCCAGGCGTGGACAGTGCTGACCAAGTCACTTGGTCCTCAGACCAGGTCTGTCCCACTCTGAGGTCTTCGCATTTGCTGTTCCCTGTGCCGGAGACCCCTTCCCTCCTGCCCCTGAGGGTCCCTTCAGCATCTCTGTCCCTCCCTCTCCCTTTCCCACCAGCCTCGTCCTCTGCCTTGGAGAAGAGGAGCGCTGGGCTCCTTCCCCGTCCTCTGGTAAAGTCAGCAGGAGGACATGACCACAGTGGCCCCACTTGTCACCGGCCTGGCCTCGTGGACCGAGCCTCTTGTGAGAGGAGACGGGGCCACCAGGGAGAGGCTGTGGTCCTTCTGGTTCCGTGACGTCGTGTTTATGCACCGTACTTCAGGCCACTGCTGGACTAGCAACCGCACCCTCAGGGCCCGCTCCCGTCCCCTCCCCGGAGGAGCACGGGCGTCAGGGACTCCTTCCTGCCTCCGCGGACTGCGGTGGGCGCGCAGAGCTCCAGAGCCTCTGATCTCTCCAAGATCAGTCACCGCAGGCCGCGGGCTCCTCGCCAGCTCCATGCCGCCCGCCAATTAGCTTCCCTGGTGTGTGGAGGCGGCTTCGCCAGCCAGGAGGACTGGAGGACAATTAGGGTCCTCGTGCCTCCCGCTGCCTCCCGCCACCGCTGCTCCTGGGAGCGGAGCACGGAGCATGGAGCCACCTCAGTGGGGTCCCTCTGCACCTTCCGGACGCTCCATGTTGCGGGGCCACCACCCCGAAGCAAGGATCCCAGGGCCGTGGCAGCCCTATGGGTGGGCAGGGCTGAGGCCAGCGGAGCTGAGGCACCAAGGAGGGGCCCGTCCAGCGGGATGCAGAGGGCAGGGGCTGCAGAGTGGAACTCGTCTGCAGGACAGCGCTGGGCAGTCATGGGGCCCGGGAAGGACCAGGCTCCAGGGCCTCAAGGGCCCTTCTGTAAGCAGCTCCGGGACACCCACGCCAAGGAGTAGATGGGGTGGGCAGCAGGCGAGAGGGAGAGGGCCCGGGAACAGGCTCAGGGGACAGCTGCCAAACTGGGCAGGTGGGGCAGCCGACCCGGCCAGCTGGTGGCCCCTGCTCGCTGTAGGAGCTGGGCAGGTCCCTGGGCCTCCCCGGGAAGACAGGCCTAGTAGTTCTCTCTGATGAGGGTCCACGGGTCGTAGGGTTCAGCAAGGTGCTTTGCAAACTGTGAAATTCTGTGCTGTGTCATAGGTAGTTGCTAGAAGCCATATAATAGCGAATAGGTGCGGCCCAGCCTGGCACTGGGGGCAGATGAGCTGTGTTGGTCCCAGTGGCCCCCAGGCTGTCCCAGAAGATGCAGCCCAGGGGCTGCGAGGGGGCTGTGGATGTGCACAGCCTGGCTGTGTGACTTGTGTGGGCTGCTTCACCTCTCTGTGCCCCAGAACTGGCACATCTGTCACACCGTGAGGTGATCATCGCCCTGGAGCACAGCTGTGCAGACCATCACCTCGCTGTCCACGGGGGCCAATAAATGTGCGGAGCGGCCGTGACGGGGCGGCTGCACCTACGCGCCTCCCCTTTGCTGCCTGTGTCTCTGTTGTGAGGTTGGAGACTCCAGTGCCGCGCCCACATGGTGGCACCCGCGGTCCCTCCCCAGCTGCTCAGTCTCCCATGCCCCCTCCCAAGCAGCCCTGACCCAATTCTGGCCCTTTCCTGTCCCCGTGGCCCTGACTCAGGCTCAGTCACATTCACTGCCTCCTCGGCGGCCCCAGTTGGGGATGTCATGAGACCCACCCTTCTGTACCCGGAAACTGGAGCTGCGTGGGGAGGTGGCTTCCCAGGACCTACAGCCCAGGGGTGCAGGGGTGGGGTGCCGGGGTGGGGTGCCGGGAGCCAAGCCAACCTGGACCCCTGCCAGCATCACAAGCCTGAGGTGGGCCAGTCCCAGGCCGGCCGTCGCTGGGTGAGCTGACCACCTGCCGTCTGGGAGCTGGGGTCCTGGGGCGGGCCTGCCGGCTGCACTCCACCTATCCCTGCCCGTCACCCCCTAGGTGACCAGGACCCGTCACACAGCATCCTTTCTGGGCACTTTAGAAGCTGGCCCGCTGCCCCCTTCCCCGTGGTCAGGTCTAGCCGCCTTTTCCCGGCGTTCAGAGCGCCGAGCGCTGCCCACAGGAGACTGTCCTCCCCGGGTTCCCTGTGCGGTGTGCACCTCTCGGCTGGGCCTGGGGCTCTGTCTCCCGTGCCTTCCTGCTGACCTCTGACTCCCTCCAGGCACGGGACAGGAAGGGTTGGCCTCGGGACCCCTGCACCTGGCTGGACTCCTAGGTCAAGGCCTCTGCCCCTCTGCTGTGTCTTCCCCAGGCCAACAGCCCTCCTGGACACCTCTGAACAGGTCTGCCTGGCCCCCAGAGCACAGGTGGCCTGGGCCTGGGTGTCCACCCGGCACCACCTCCCTCCCCAAGCCCCACCTGGCCCCTGTGTCCTGAGTGGCCTCCCGGCCTCTCTCAATCCCTCAGGCCAGCCGCCGCCCCACCCCCACCAGGTGCAGGCCATTCCCTGGTCAGCAGGGTCGGCTCCTTCACCTTGAGCTTCGAAGTCACCGTCCGCAGGCCGGGCCCGCCCTGTGGTTCTGACACCACCCCCCCAGACGCAGTCCTGCTTTTTCTCCCCGTTCTTGCCCACAGCTCTGACCACAGTGCCCGGGCAGGGCCTGGCCCTCGGTGGGTGGGCTGCAGCCCTGCACGGCCTCCCAGCCCCTGTCCATCCACGTCTTCTCCTGGCCCCTAACTACAGGAGCACTGTGTGTGTGCAGCCTGGGCTCAGGTGTGCGTTCACCTGGACGGAGGTGTGCATTCACCTGGGCTCAGGTGTGCATACAGCTGGGCTCGGGTGGTCGTGTAGCCTGGGTCAGGTGTACATTCACCTGGACCGAGGTGCACACGCAGCCTGGGCTCAGGTGGGCACTCAGCTGGGCTGGGTTGGGCATGCACCTGGGCCCAGGGTTCGGCTGGGGCAGGGCACACCCGCGGCTCCCCTTGTCTGGAGCAGCCCTGTTTGGCCCTCATGCCGTGGACCGTCCGCTGGTGCAGAACCTCCTCCTCTGAGCTTGGCTGCCCCAGGCCTTGGGAGCGTGGACTCTCCTGAGTCTCGTCCCTTGTCCCCACCACCCTTGACCCTCCGAGAGCTCTCAGGACCTCCTCCCGCTGGGCTTGTCCTGGATGTCACCGGGCGTGGGGCCTCCCTCACCCGCCCGCTCCCTGTGCCTTGACCTGGGCATGTGCCTCTTGCTCAGCTCGGGTTCCTCGGGTCATTATTTTCTATCCATGGCCGCCCTTCCCCATGGCCTCTGCGCTCTCCAGTCGGCCACTCCCCGATGGCAGCAGGATCTTCGTGTCCTGGCTCTCGGTCCCTTGGCCCACCTCTGACCGTAGGGCGTTCTGCTCTGTGCCCCAGGGTCTCTCGTCGCCACAGAATCACTCCATCTTGCAGGTGCCTCTGTGGTCACTCACCGTCCCTCCACCCTCGTCGTTAACCCCGCATCTTACTGTCCACTGCTCGCTCCGCTGCCTGGGCTCTCGCCCGTCGCCAGCCCCTGGAGGACCCACCAGAGTCCAGAGAGGAAGCCAGTGAGACATGGTGCATGGAGAGGGCGGGGCCAGCACCTGAGACTCCTGCACGGCCAGACCTGGGGCTGGATGCCCCCTACTGGGGCAGAGGTGTCCAAGGGAGATGCCTGCCACTTCCTCCTGCCCCCTTTTCTGGCCTTTCCTTCCTTCCAGCACCCACTCTCACCTACCCTGCTCCCCTGAGAACAATCAGTGCACAGAGGAAGGAGAAGTTGGCCAAAGGTCACCAAAACTCAGCTTTACAGCTGACTCCCAATGTGCTGTGTGACTTCAGGAAGCCACACAACCTCTCTGAGCCATAGCTCCTACTCACCTAAAAATGTAAATAATATTCCTGCCACTAGAAGCTGTGGTGTGGGCCCCGAGGTGACCCTGTGACTGGGAGGCAGCTGCAGGGAGGGCTGAGCACGGCTGTGCTGGAATTCCTGCATCCTTCATCCATATGGATGTCCGTCCCCAGAGAGAGGGCGCCTGGCCATCCCCTCTGGCCTCTCCCATTGGCTGCGGCTCCGAGGTCAGGCCCTCAGCACTCAGATGTGATGGTTGATTTGATCAAGGTCCTTGCCACCCGCCTGTGCTGCGAGGGAGGGCGCTGGAGGGAGGCGCAGGCGGGAGGGAGGCCGGCATTAATGGAGGTCATTATGCTCCTGGTGGCTAATCCGCTGAGGGAGGGATTGGCTGCTTAATTCCACCTTAATGCTCTGCTTCAACCCAGAGCCTTTCCCATGACGTGGGCAGAGCAGCCGGGCATGGCCATGTCCAGGGCGGCCTGGCCCTGGGGGCTGCAGGCAGCAGAGGGAGGGGTGGGCTGGACTCCCTGCCCTCTGGCCTCCCCCGCCTCCCCTCTCCCTTCCCCTGGGCTGGGCAGCTCCTCAGCAGGTACCGACTGCCCGTCCCCCTCGCTGCCCCCTCCTCGGCTCACCGTCCAGGACTGAGACCCCAACGCCCTGGGTCCTGTCTGGGCTGCTCCTGCCCAGCCTCCCGCTCACCCCTGGCAGGATCCAGCCCTGGCTGGCCCTTGCCACCTGCACCTGAGCACCCAGTGGCACCTCAGGGAGCTACTCGTCATTGTCACAGGCCTCCGTGGCTGGGGCGCCACCCACACCGCAGGCTGCTCCCATGGAGGAAGCCCTGTCCGCTGGAAGTTCCCGGCTCAGGGCAGCCAAGGCCCATGCAGCCACCCCACCCCGTCCTCCCGCATAGCTGGGCTCCAACTCCAGGGACGTCCAGGGCCAGCACTGCGGGCACCAGGACAGCCCGATCCCTGCAGCAGGCCCCTGGGGGTGCCTGAGAGGGGGGCTGAGGCTGTGGCGGGGGGCGGAGGCGAGGTCCTGGGCTCCTCCTGACGCATCCCGTCTCCCACTTCCTCCTGACATGAGGTGGCCCAGCCCAGACCCACGCCAGCCGCTGGACTGCAGCAGGGTGGGCTCAGCACTGTGCCCCCAGGCGTCTCCGTTCCACACTGTCCCCTGGGAGGCTCATCCTGTGGACCGCGGAGGCAGCTGGCGGAGCCTCCCTCCTCAGCCTCCTCACTTGACCAGAGGCTTACCTGGGACTGATGGCCTGTGGCACACGCAGAGGCCCAGGCCCCCAATCCCACCACACCTGATCCCCAAGGCCAAGGGCAGGAGGGCCCTG
Organism: Callospermophilus lateralis; assembly: GCF_048772815.1. Lineage (NCBI taxonomy): Eukaryota > Metazoa > Chordata > Mammalia > Rodentia > Sciuridae > Callospermophilus > Callospermophilus lateralis. The sequence continues at coordinate 162,601,003 of NC_135308.1, forward strand.
GCAGAGGCCAGGTCAGAGCCACAGGCACAGGAGATCCTTGGGGACCCCCGGGCTGACCACCACCTCAGAGTTGAGGCTCTGTGTCCTCTGGGGCTCTGCACTCTACAGTTTATACAACGGGGCACACCCACCGTGGCAGGTTCCCCTCCTCAGCACCAGGGTCCCCCACCGTCCACGGGGCAGGAAGCTGAGCCCTGCCTGGGGACCCTGCCCAGGCCTCTCCCCCAGGCCAGGCCCCTCCAGTGGAGGACGACCCCACGAGCCCTCGCTACAGGTATCACTGCCCCGCCCACAGCTGCAGCTCGCAGGGCTCCTCATGCCACACGCGTGCACACTACGTCGCCCAACCCTGCCCAGGTGGCTTGGGCCTCTGATCCCAGGAGAGTCAGAGCCATTAGAAATCCCAAGTATGTCACATGCCACCTCGGGATGTTTGGGTAGCCTCCATGCACTGGGGACAGTCCCATCATGCACCAAGCCTGTCAGGCCCAAGCGCGCCCCCTGGGCCCCTCCTCCACCTCATGGCTCTCCCTGCACCCCTCCTCATCCCTGCCTCCAACCAGGATCCAGCCACTAGGACCTCCTGGCTCGTCCTCAAACCCAGGTCCTGGCCCTCCCCAGGCTCCAGCAGGGTCCTCTCAGCTTTCTGCATGGCTCTTCCCCCTCCCTGCTTCACACCTGACCCTTCACACCCACCACCAACAGGATCAGAGCAGAAGCCAGGGCTTCCCACTCTGCCCACAGGCCAGCCTGAGGCCCGGAACCCGCCACGGTCAACACTGGAAGTCAGGGCCTCAGGGCGCCTCTCCCTCCACGCCCTGACACCAGCTGGAGGGGCTGCGGGGGTCAGGGCGGGGAAGGGCCTGGGCAGGGAGCCTTCAGGGCTGGACTGAGACAGCTCCCAATCCTGGCTCCCCAGCTCGGGGCGACCCCGGGAACCTCCAGCTGACCCCAGTGACCCAGGGAGAGCCCAGTGTGGCTCTCACCTGCTCCTGTCCCCAGGACTGTGTGGCCCGCTGGCCACTCTCAGAGCCGGGTGCTCAAGTTGGCGGCTGAAGCCGTCAGAGGCCAGGGTTTGAGGTGACAGGGGACCGGGCTCCTGGAGGAGGAGGAATTGGAAAGACTCTTTAAGCCCAGGAGGAATGTGGACGGGCAAGAGGGCAGGCCGGGCGGAGGGGCGGGCGGAGGGGCAGGCGAGGCCCAAGGGAGCCGAGGCCGGGCAGAGATTCCCAGCCTCAAGGACACGCCCGCGACCGGGTTGGAGCGTGTGGCCGCCACCACTGAGCAGCCAGCCCTCAGGACAGCCCTCCCAGCTGGGCGCTGTGTCAGACGCTGGGGGCCAGACACGGTTCTGCCCTGGCCAGCGCCTGCTGCTGAGGCAGGAAGTCAGTGTCACGGGCAGCCCCGCGGGCCCAAGCCACCGTGGAAAAGCTCCGGGGAGCTGGGGGCTCCCCAAAAGGCGCCCTGGACAGGCCTGTTGCTCAGCCAGACGGGGACGGGGAAGTCCCCCTGCAAGGGCCCCAGGCGAGACCAGGACGGGCCAGGGTGGGCCGGGGGAAGCCGGGGGAGGCCAAGGAGTGGCCTCAGTGGGCACTTCTGCCACCGCCCTGCCATCTTCACAGCCCTTTCGTGTCGGCCAGCAGACGAGACCGAGGCTCAGGGGGCCAGGGACCTGCTGGGAGGGGCAGAGCTGGCTTCCGGCCCCAGGTTCCCCACCAGTCCTGGGGTCGGGGCCCAGAGCCCTCGGGGAGCGGGCAGAAGACTGACCACGTTGAGCTGGACTTTGAGAGTCACTGGCCCCAGGGGAGGGGGGTATGGAGAGGCCAGGTCAATGTGCAGCGGAAAGTTCCAGAGGGGCTTCCGTGAAGGCACGTGAGCTGCTAGGATGGCCATGGCCTGGGGCTGGCAGGGCCCAGCTGGCCTCGCTGCAGAGGCCGCCCCACCAGAGCCGCCGTGGAGCCCTGACAAGGAGCTGATTGTGTCCTGAGCTTTGATTTAAACCCTTAATGGATTTTTTCCACTCCATCAAGAGGCCCCGGGGTCCAGGATGATAATGCAGATCCGAGCCTGATGCCGCTGAGCCAGCTCCGCTCCGCCGCCTCCAGCCGTGCCGGGCGACTCAGGGGAGCTCGGGGGCCTGAGGCCTGTCCATCCTGGGCCCCCCAGCGGGTGACAGTCATCCCACGTGCCCCACCGCCAGGCCCAGGCGGGGAGAAGCCCAGGCTCCGGTGCCCGGTTCCCGCCGAGGCCTGTGCCCTTGGCAGGGCGTGCCCCATCCTCCAGGGCCCTGTGGTCAGCCGCTCTGCACAGCCCCCTGTGGGTGGAGGACACCTCACCCCCGGGCCTCTCCCAGCCCTGGCCCTTCCGCACCAGTCCCCAGCCCCCAAGGAGGGCCGGGGGTGACATGCTGAGGCCCCAGAGGCACTCCCCTGCCCCAGGGCCCTGTCTGGTCCTGGTCCTCGCCCCCGTTTCTCGGCTGCTCCTCCCTGATGGTGACACGCAGTGACAATAGCAGCCGACACATTGCAGTCTCTGCAGGTGCCCGGCACAGCGTCCAGCGACTCCCACAGGAGAACCCCCAGAGTCCTCTCAGCCCTTCTGCACGGAACACACCATTTGCTGCCGTTTTCCTGCTGAGGTCACTGAGGCCCAGAGAGGCTGAGGCCTTGCCCAGGGCTGCACAGCTCCGTCAGTGGGAGCACCAGGGGGAAGCCATGGGCCCTTCTGCCCCTAGAGGGGACTTCTGATGGAGGAGAGCAGCGGCTCTGCTGCCAGCATCTGGGGACAGAAGCTCCAGATGTGAGGCCCTCCTCCCCCTTCCTGCTGTGGTCACTTCTCTATGATGAAGGGCCCAGGGGCCCCGCAGCCCTCTGCCCCGACACCCCCTGCATCCGGTGGCCCCTTGGTTCCCCAAGGATTTCCAGTGTCCACAGGGTCCTGGCCCTGCTCCTGGGGTCCACAGCAAAGGGGCTGGGAGGCGGGTGGGTTCAGGGTCCCTCCCTGGGCCCCGCCCCCTCCCTGGGCCCCGTCCCCACCCTGGTCCCTCTGGGTCCACACACAGTGCCCGCAGCACGGCTTCGGGGGCTCAGGGCTGGCACCCCCCGTGGGGGTTCGCTGGCCAGCGCTTCAGAGTGCTGCGCCTTCTCTGCCTCCCACAGCTGGCCCCCCGCCCCTTCCCTCCCAGAGGACCCCAGAACCGTGAGCCGCGGAGCCCGAGTCACCTGGGCTGTGTGTGGCGCAGTGTGGGATGCCCGAAGGGCCACAGCTGAGCTGCAGTGGCCGGCGCACAGCCGGGCGCGTCCTGCTTTGGGAGGGTGCAGACCTGGTGCCTGGCCTGTCCCCTGTGCACTCCTGGGTCTCTTCTCCGATCTGGGATGGTCTGCCGGTTGGGCGCACAGGTCATGTGTTGGCTCTTCGGGTGAGTGGCTTGTCTCTGACCTTCAGTTGACCAACTTGTAAAATAGCGGGTAAGGCACCCCGTCAGGGCTGCCGAGGACTCGGCGCTTACAGTGTTGGTTGGTGCCTGCAAAGAGCAGGTGCCTCACCACCTGCTCTGCACCTAGCCACACCTGCTGCTCCCGAGCCCCCTGTCCTCAGGTGGCCACCAGCCCCTCCTCCATGAGGCTGCTGCCCTCCTGCCCTCACACCCACCTGCCTCCCACTCCAGGAGTGTTGTGCCTGACCAGGTAGAAAGTCTTTCCAACTTGCAGGACTGGGGATGGCAACCAGGGCCTCCTGTGTGCTGGGCAAGTGCTTTATCACTAAGCCACAAAGGCCCCTGCCCCTTTTAAAATTCTATTTTGGGGCAAGAACTCACTAAGTTGCACAGACCGGCCTCGAACTTGTGATCCTCATGCCTCCTCGTTTCTCCTGCTTTTGCTGTTGGCTGAGACCTTCCGTGAACAGGTGTGGTGGGCGTGGGTGTCCCTGGCTGGCTCCTGAGCTCGGGGGACGACTCCAGTCTTTTGTTGTCACTTTTGTCACTGTATTTGCTGCAGGCGTCATAAGAATCTTTTATCATGTTACAAAATCTCTCTGTTCCTAGACTGCTAAGCGTCTTTAAAATCCTGCCTGTGTTGAATATCATTAAATGCTATTATTAAATCGACTGAGATCTGCATATGATTAGTTATTATAGACTAATGGGGTGAATTACATTAATTGTCCAGGCCTCATCGATCCTGCCTTCCGAGAGCAAATCCAGCTTAATGAAGACGAATTGTTCTTTGCATGCATAGCTCCGTTCTGTTTGCTAGTATTTTATTTAGGATTTCTGTATTTCAGTTTGGGTCTCTAATTGGTTTAAATCTCCTTTTATATTTACTGCTACATGGAAAATCGCTCTGACACCTGCTGGCTTTAAGGCACGCTAATCTCATCTCGCGTGGCTCTGGGTCAGGGATCCAGGCTGGGCAGGGTGGGCCAGCCCTGAGCTCTCGGCGGCCTCAGCTAGGAGACTCGAGTCTGCAGCTCGAGACACAGGAGGCCATTGGTTTATGGGCCTGGCGGTCGCTGCTGACAGTGGACTAGGGCCCTGGGGGGCTCTCAGGTGACACCCACAGGGAGCCCCCATGCAGCTGGGGCTTCTGCACCCAGGGGGAAGGAGAGCAGGGGAGAGGAGGAGGGCCAGGGCACTCCCTGCACCCTTTCTCCCTTCTTAGGTCTAGCCCGCCGCTCACTCGCCATCTCGTGCCAGCTTGTGCTGGTTCTGGAGGTCATCAGACTCCTCCCGGCCTCCAGCAGGGAGAAGAGTGTCAGTCCTCCCCGGAAGAGCATGTGGAACGGGGCAGCTGTGTCTGGGAGCCAACCTGGAAATGCAGTCTGTCCTCTTCTCTTGCAGGTCCCCATCAGCTCTGTGTATGAGGCTGCGTCCTGCCTCTAAAACAAATAGGAAAGTACTCCCACTGACCGACTCTGTGCAGAAACCATCCGCATGGGTCTCATTTCTTCCCTAAGTGCTTGGCAGAGTCCATCACCGAGGCCACCAGGACCCTGAGAGCTTGTGGAAGGTTCTGAATTATATATCAAATGCTTTAGTAGATAGAGGACTAGTCTAGCTTGTTATCTTCTAGGTCGGTTTTTCCCCTGCTCCACCCTGACCGCCTGTCCTCTGCTCATTCAACTAAATTTAATTTTGTGGACATGAGGATGCCCCACTCCCCCCCACACACACACACACGGTGAGGTCTGCAGACACGTCTCGCTTCCATTCTTGCTATTGCTTCCTGTTTTCTCAACCAATCATACGAGGTATTTATCAATTCTTTTGCACTTGGAAAAAAAAATCATACATACTTTTCTGATTTTTTTAGTATTCTGTATTTCTTTTCCAATTTTATCCTTTTTAGATCTTTCTACTTTAGGGGGTTCACTCTGTTGTTTGGGGGATACAGGGGTGGGCCTCTTGAGATAGATGCTGAGGTGACTTCTTTTCCCACCTAAAACACAGGTTTTTAGGCTATTTTTTAAAGAGCTGTCTTCGCTGCCTCCTGCATATTTTGATGATTTATTTTTATTATTGCTCAGTCCAAAATATTTTCTGATTTCCAATGTGACATCTGGTCCAACTCACTCGTTATTTAGTTCATAAATTTAGAAACAGCGAGAATGTTCTGACCGCCTTGTAGTTACTGGTTTCCAGTTTAATTCCACTGAGGTCAAAGAAGATTTGATTTTCATTATTTAAAATCAGTCAAGATCTGCTTTATGGTCTACATATAATCTATGATGGCGCTCTGTTTTCTACGTGCTTGGTAAGAATACAGATTCACTTGTTATTTTATAACGTTCTGTATGCACCCGCTAGGTTAGGGGTTTGGGTTGGTTTGATTTTTTTTGTACCAGGGATTGAACCCAGGGACACTTCACCACTGAGCCACATCCACAACCCTTTTTATATTTTATTTAGAGACAGGATCTCACTGAGTTGCTGAGGTTTGGTCTCAAACCTGCAATCCTCCTGCCTCAGCCTCCGGAGCCTCTTGGATCAGGGGCGTGTGCCACACTGGGGTTAGGTTTCTTAGTCCTGTCTGCTCTCCCCTGGCCACCTTCCCGCTGCTCATTCTATGGTCGCTAAGTCAGGGAAGCAATTTATCTCCCAGGATGACTGCTGCTGTCTCTTCATCCTTGAGTTCTGTTTTGGCTTTATTTGAGATGTTGCTGTTGGTTCCCTCTGAATTCAGAGTGGGTTTGCCTTCTTGGTAATGGAAAATTGATCATGGCAAAGAGTCCCTCTGTAACTCTCTTTAAGATTCTGCCTTAAAGTCCACTTGCCTGGGGGGGGTGCAGCGAAGCCTCCTCTCTCTTGGCGGAGTTTGTGATTTTTTATCTCTCAAGTGGGTTCGGGTCAGATGTCTCCCTAAGCCCGTGCAGCTGGGGTTTAAAAGCCAATTAAGCGTAAGCAAGGTGCTTTCTGGCTTCCAGTACAAGTGTTGCTTTTCTGTTTGTCCCTCCTGGTCTGTGACTATTTTTGGAACGTTAGACATTTCTTACTTCACCGTTTCAGCGTCTGCCGGCTCGTTGGCTCCACAACCTTTATTTCCTGTTAGTGGTTGCCCTGGAGATTACAGCCTGCGTTTCCCACTGAAGTCCGGTTTGAACCAACACTTTCACTACTTTATAGAAAATGCAGACATCAGTGGAGCACCGAGTCTCTATGCCCTGGAGCGTCCTTTGTCCCGGGGGCTGCTCTGCCCCTCCTCTGGCTCTGCATCCCCCACGCTGACAAGTCTTGGAGGTCCCTTCCACCTGTGCCATTTCTTCTACAGCAGGATCTTTCCAGAAGTTCCACTAGCAGCCCTTTTTTTTTTTTGTCTGAAAATATTTGTGTTTCCTTTTATTTTGGAGGATTTTTTATAAGGTACATGATTCTAGGTGGAGATTATTTTACTTTCTGGTTTTATTTTCAAAGTTTTTAATTGACAAATCCTTGTGCGTATTGGGGGGTCGGCTGGGACGCGTTGCTGTGCGTGGTCAGAGGGGAATGGTCAAGTGGGCCAGCGGCCACCCTGAGCTGCCGCCCAGCAGGTGTCTGGCTCCTGCCCCGGGTCTGGGGTCCTGGGCAGGTCCTTCTCTGGCTGCGTGAGCCTCTCTCTGTCTTGGGTTTGGGGCAGTTTCCAGGACGCACCTGTGTGCGGTCGGAGCTCCTCATGTTCTTGGATCTTGACCTGATGCCTTCATCAAATCTGAAAAATTCTCGGAGAGTCTCTTTTCAGACGTTGCTTCTGCCTGATTCCCATGCTCTTCCCCGTTCGGGGCTGTTTTGGGCCATCTTTTCCGGAACATTCCTTTTTCTCCTCCCTGCTGCTCTGACCCTCTGCTCCCTGGCCGACAGTCGGCTGACCCTCCACCTGCTGAGGTCAGTCCCTTTGTGTTTCAGATCCCATTTCCCACCTGCCCCTCCAGGGTGGACCTTAACTTTGCCTCCCGCTCCGGCTCCTGCTCCCTTTGCCCGATGATTCTTAAATGAGGGGAACGTTGGGTCAAAGCTCACAGAGCCTCTTTAGGGCACCACCGTCCTCCTGCGGACTCTAACCCAGGGGGCGTTCACTTAGGAGGGACAGCACAGCCGGCCCAGGCCTGGACGGGGTCTCAGCTCCAAGGGAGGGGCCCAGCTCGGACACATCCAGGTCACCCGGGGGTCCATGGAGGTCTGGGCTGTCCTGGGCCATCTCTTGGCCCCAGAGGCACCTGGGATCCACCGGGCTACACCCCGCCTGGCTGGCTGGAGTGGTGAGGCTGAGTGTCCCCAGGCCCCAGCCCATCTGTCCCTGGGCAGCTGGCATGCCTAGACCCAGCTTTCACTGGGCCACTGACGGAGCCCAGGCCCCTCCTGAGCCACGCCCCCGACTCTGCCTGAGCCGCTTGCCCACCGGCCCCCACGTCCTCACAGCCCCACCCCCTGGCTCAGGGGTCGGTGGGTGCCGAGGGGGACACTGGCGGCCTGTGTTCCCGGCGGCCTAGAGAATGTGGACCCTGCTTCGTCCTGTTACGGGGGGAGGCAGCACAGAGGCCCCTTCACGCCCCAGTTCCTGAGGTCGAGTGGGGAGGGTGTCAGACACGGCTCAGAGCAAGAGGCAGGAGCTGATGAGGGGCAGGAAAAGGGAAGGGGGCACTCTCCGGGGACAGAGGGGTCCTCTCAGACAGAGGAGGGACAAGGTGCGTCTCCTGCACCCCAGTTTACTGGGGATCCCAGAGAAGGTTCCAGAGAGTCCCACCCAGGCCCACCTCTTGACTTCTGACTGACAGCAGGGTGACGTCCAACGCTGAGGTCCCCACTGCCGTGACCACTCTAGATCCCCCGGCCCCTGCCCACTGGTCCTAACTGGATTCTTCGGCGGGTTACAGGTTTGTGGTCGGGAGGGACCGTCCTCACCTGCCGGAGCCTGGTCCCAGAAGTCTCTCCCTGGTGTCCCTCGGGCTCCTCGACCCAGGGCTCCTGCTGCCCGCGATTCCTTGCGGATGACCAGTGGTTTGCCGAGGACTGTGACGTCCCCTGTCCACTTAGGCCAGCAGGGCTGCAGTGAATTGCTCTTGGGGGTCAGCACAGTGGCCCGTTTGACTGAATCATCCCCTTGACCTTGGTCCCCATCTTCGCCTGTCTGTCCCCAACACCCCTAAAGCTCCAGAAGGTTCTCCCCACGTCGAGCCCCTAACGGCTCCCCACCACCCAGGCCCTGCTTCTGTCCACCCCTCAAAACCCTGTCACACACTGTGGCCCTGGGTCTCCCTTCCCGGCCAGCCTGACCTACCTGTCCCCAGGCCCCCAGACCCTAACCCTGGTCGTGGGGCCAGCTCAGAGCTGCCATCCCCCCAGAGGTGACGGAGGAGGGGACAGAGGTGGGAGGCCACAAGGAGAAGGGGAGGCTCTCCCTCGGGGACAGACTGGTCCCAGCCAGCAGCTCTGGGGGCCAACCTCCCTCCCCACTACCCTTCCCTTCCCGCTGTGACGCTGTCGGGTCCCCTCACTTCTCTGAGGTCCGACCCTCCCCCTAAGATGGGTGACGACATGCCCCCTGAGGGCTGTTGTGGGATCCCAATAGGTCACATCAAGTGACCTGGTGGCCCTGAAGCAGCAAACCCCATGTCTAGGCGCCTGTCGCGGAATTCGAGGTCTCCCTGGGTCAGGAGCCCCAGCGGGAGCTGGAGTCCTTTCTAGGGTTGAAGTGACGATGGCCGCCAGCCACCTCTCCCCGGTGCTGGAGAACAGAGTCCAGGCGTGGGCTGGGCTGGCCCTCCGGGGCTCCGGGCAGCGTCCTTCCCGCCTGCAGCCCCTGTTGGATTGGCAGCTGTGTCACCCACGTGGCCTGGTATCAGGACCCCGTCACTGGATTCAAGGCCGATCCTAATCCTCATCTTAAGAAATTACATCTGCAAAGACCCCATTTCAAAATAAGGCCGCATGGGATTTTCAGGGTGGACACGGACTTGGGGGAGGACATCCACGCCCTTCGGGAGCTTAGGCGGGATCTGCGGTGAGATGGAGGAGGTGCCACGCGTCAGAATCTCCAGGGGAGGCTGTGCCCTCCTCGCGGGGTCCTGCACGGGGCGCCCAGCCCGTGGCTGATCCCTGAGAACCAAGCTGTGTCCCAAGCCCGCTGCTTCCCCAGGGCCACCCTGTGAGGCCCTGGGGTGCTGCTGCCCTCACCGGGGCATCTGCAGCCAGTTCCCGCCAGAGCCACAGGAAACGGATTCCCAGCCTTCCAGGCACCGCCGGGCCGTGACCGCCGCCCTCGGCATCTGGTCTGGATGTTGGAGGAGAAATGCCCCAAGTGCTCCCATGCCCGACAGCCTGCCAGGAGGACAGGAGTGGCCAGCAGGAGGCTTGGGGGCCTGGGGACAGCACTCCACACAGACCCTTCAAGGGCCCTGTCACTCGAGCATCCTGGTGGGGTCCATAGAACCCCGCAGAGTTTGCTCCGGGCTGGACCAGCCCTCCCCCTCCTGGACCCAGCCACTCTGAGAATCCTCCACTGCCTCAGATGCACCCTGAGGGCTGGCCTCAGGGCCTTTGCACAAGCTGCCTGCAGCCCACCATCAGCTGGTTAGTTCCTGCTCAGCCTGGGCTCAGCCACCGTGAGCTCTTCTCCAGGGTCCCAGGTTCTGGTCTCCAGTCCCATTGTTCATGATGACATCTGCCCTTCCCCTGAGGGACCGAAGACTCCTGGGAGAGCTGGCTCCTCTCCATGCCCCTCTGCCCAGCACAGCCCCTGCTGCAGAGCCCAGGCCCCTGGACATCTGGTGAGCCCTGGCGAGGGGTCCCTGGCGGCGGCGGCTTGATCTGTGACGTCAGACAAATGACATTTTTTGAGCCTCATTTTCTCCTATTGGCAAAATGGGGCGATGGACCCTGCCCATCTGCCCCCCCGACCAGATGGTCCTACGGCTCAGGATCATCTCATGGGGGCTCACCTAGGCGCTCCTCTAGAGTGGACACAGGGGCAGCAGTCCTGTCCTCCTGGAGGCCCCATCTGTGGGCAATAGAGAGCCGACAGCAGGGACGGCGAGTGCTGGGAGAGGGGGCGGCGGGCGGCCCCGGGCTGCTGCCGCGGCAGGGGGTGGGAGGGGCTGCCCAGAAAGACCCAGAAACACGTGGCTCAGCTGCAGCCCCATCTCCAGGTCCCTCCAAGGCGCGGGGACTTAATCAGGCAGGAAGCTGTTGCCAGCTGTGTCCACAGGCTGCAAAGACCCACTGCGGCACCAGTCCCCTTCCCGCGCAGATGGGCCTGGAGGACAGGGACGCGCCCCTCCCGGGAGGGCACCCGTCCAGCGGCTGATTACCTCTCTGCACTCCGCCAGGGGCCTATCGAGGTCAGGCGCTGGGCGGCCCTCTGCAGCGGGCTCTGCGGAGCAGACTCCGGCCCCTCTCCCGCTGCTGACTGGGGTCCTGGGCACCAGCTCCCCCGGAGAAGTGGACAGAAGAGCAGGTAGGGCCAGTGGCACCCCATGTGGAGTGTGGCACTGGGAAGGCCGCTGGGCGGGGGTCAATTCGCTGGCCTGGCGGGAGTCCCGACCCTGCCACACACCAGCCGCCCATCTCGTCCCCCCCAGCCTGGCCGGGTCGCCTGGGAGTCAAACGAGGCTGAGCCTCTACCTTTCGCGTGGACGCCCACCCTCCCCACCACTCGGAAACCTGGCTTCAGGGGGCGGGTGGGCTCCGTGCTGAGCGGTCTGGCCCGGGTATCACCTCCTCAGGACTTCCAGAAAAAGACAAAAAGCGGGTTGCAGAGTCTGCTAAGCGTCAGACTCACGTGCGTGGTTTATCAGGGGTTAACTGAAATGTCCGTGTCAACCTGTCACTGCGCCACCTGCATGCCGCAGCAGGGAAACCAAACTGGGGCCCGGGAGACCTGATCTGGGTCAAATCGGGGGCTGTACTGGTCCCTGCTGGACCCCCCTCTTCCTGTCAGGACTGGCTTATTCCTCTGGAGCAGGTCCGGGCTCTCGGTCGGGTTGGGCTGTGGGCAGCCCTCACCAAACACATTTACCGGAGATGCCACGCCCCTGATGGTCCTCATGTTCCATGCTGGGCTGTAACAGTTAGCTTGTGCTATGTAACAAAGAAGCCCAAATCTTGGGGGCGTCAAGTCATGATGTGTATTTAGCTCGCGATTCTGGGGCTGCCTGGGACGTCCAGGGTCTGGCTGGGCGTGGCCCCTCTGTGCAGGGCTTTCTCATGCCCCGTGGCTAGCTGGCAGGTTGGGTGGTGGTGGCACGACCTAGGATAGCCGTGCCCGTGTGTCTGCTGAGAGGAACACTTGGTGTCCCTCTCCAACTGGCTGGTGGCCTCCGTGTCCCACATGCAGTCTGAGTGCGAACCCAGGTACCTAGGGCTTTCTAAGCCCCTGCTTGCCTCACACTGAGCAGGTCACATGGCTGAGCTCTGTCAGTGTGGGAGGGAAAGGTCCAGACCAGGGAAAGAGGAAGGGGAAGACGATGGGGCCATTTTTAGGCTGTGATGATCTCAGTCTGTTTTCTGTTGCTATAATAGAATCCCCGAGCCGGGTAATTCGTGCAGGAAAAAGGTTTACTTGGACGCATGGCTCTGGAGGCTGGAAGCCCGTCCAAGACAGGGCGGCTGTGTCTGCTGAGCGCCTTGTGCTGCTTCCACTCACGGCAGAAAGGGGAGCCAGAGCCGAGGGAGAGAAGCTCAGCGTGGGGGCGGCCCCGCGAGAGCCAGCCGATCCCTCGGGAACTCATCCAGTCTGCGGGAGGGAAGCCCCACTCACCAAGGAGGGACTGCCCTCCACCAGGGCACGACCACGGCCCAAACACCCACACCAGACTCGGCAGCACGGGCACCGGCCTCAGCTCTGGGGCTGCCTGGGACGCCTGGGTCAGGCTGGGCCAGGTGGAGACATGTCACAGAGAGGCGTGAGGACACGGTGGCAGGAAGGGGAAGCAGGTGAGGTGCCGTCAGGGACAGCATGGGCAGGTTTGCTGCCTGGTGACACAGGGACACGTGCTCGCACCAGCTATGGTGCCCTTAAGAGCCAGTTCCACTGGGTATGGGTGCCCCTTGCTGGGTGACAGGTGGCCTTCACAGCAGAGCCTCCGGAGGCAGCAGGAGCCTCTGAAGCACAGAGTGGCCGCTGCTGAGCCCGGGGAGGGCGGTGGCCCTGCGCCTCTCCCCGGCCCGTTTCTCCGCTGTGCGGCAGGGTGGGTCGGCCTGGCCTTCTGCCGGCTGCTCAGCACCTGGCACAGGACACTCAGGGACAGGAATCAGACATGACCCTGCCCACCCGGCGCACAGTCCCCAGGGGCGATGGGTGTTGGGACCCTCAGCAGGTGCTCTGGAGGCCAGAGCCAGGGCTGGGGCGGGGCAGTGCCCAGGCTCCCTTCCTGCAGAGCTGTGACCCTAGGCCCACGCGCACAGGGGACTGTGGGGACACTGGCCCCCGTGCCCGCAGGGGAGGCTGCTGCCGCTGGCTGCCAGCCCAAAGGCTCTAGGCGGCTGCTCCAACGTCCAGCTGAGACCAGCCCCAGGCCGCCCAGCTGCAGGCAGAGTTTGGGGTGCCCCAGGGCAGCCCCTCCAGCGCAGAGGACCAGCCGAGGGTCTGGGGGCCTGTGAGTGAGTGTGAGCGGGTGGGCGTGGCTGTGCTTGCACATGGGAGTGCACACGTGCGAGTGTGCATGGCTGCGTGTGCACCGGGCACGTCCTGCACTAGGGAGCCATGGCCGGCTTCCCTGTGAGTCTTTGAGGACAAAGGAGCCCTTTCCCAGCTTGGGCTGCCCCGGCCGGAGGGGGCAAGGCCTGGCAGGGGGGCCGCAGCCTGGGTGGTCCTGGCCTGGCCTCTGCTGGGAGGCCTGCGGGAAGCCCGTCTGCTCTGCATCCACTGGAGGAGGGTCCGGCTCTTCCGTCCCCTCTTTCCCTGTCTGTCCCAAGGCCACGGCCTCAACCTGGGGCGCCCACACCTTCCCGAGGGGCTGGATGGGCGCTTCCCGCTCCACACCAAGTCCTGGTCGGCTTTGGTCTGCTCAGAGTGCTGTCGGAAAGCGCCAGGGGCCACCGCAGGCAGGGGCCAGGGGCCACCGCAGGCAGGGGCCAGGGCTTACGCAGCAGACATTTCTTTGCAGCCTGGGGCTGAGGTCTGCCCTGGGGTGCGGCTGCTCTCACCTGCTCACACTCCTGGCATGTCCTCACAGGGGGTGACAGACCTGTCTCTTCTTCCAGGACACTAGTGCCACCAGGAGGGCCCGGCCCCTTGAGCTCATCACCTCTCAAAGCCCCACCTCCTGATGCCAGCCCACCGTGGTCAGGATGCCCAGAGATGAACCTGGGGGACCCACGTCCAGACCCGACGCTGGCCACTGCTGTTCACCCCTCCGTGAACACCTCCTAGGGCGGCACCATGCCCGCCGCCCCCAACCTCCCTGGCACCCCCTCCCCCGTCCCCCACCCTGGTGTGTGCCCCCAGGCTTCCTCCAGGCCCCGCTGGACAATTCAGAGTCCAGGCGAGTCTCACCTTGACCTTCAGACGCTCTGAACCCAGAGCCTCGCCTCCCCCAGTCCAGCGAGGCGTGGCCCAGGGCCAGGGACTGGTCAGTTCCCCTGGCCCCCCTCACCCTCCCCGGGGTGGGTGTTGTCCTGACCCCCCGGGGCCTGGCTGGGGCCCGATGCGGCTGTGAGCTGGGGTCTGCTTCCTGGGCATCTCTGGAGACCCCTCTGTGGGTCCCTGGTGGACGGTGCCTCCCTCTGCCTTAGTTTCTGGGTCTACGTTGACTGTAAGCATGAGACCCTTACACCCTGTCCCAGCCCAGACCTAGGGCAGGAGCCAGGAGGTGCCCGGGGACGGTGTCGAGGTCGGGGTTCGCTGCCCCAGCACAGAACTGTGGCTTTGGCAGGCAGCATCCAGGAAGGCCCAGGCAGGGCCCTGCACCTCTGGCCTGGCTGGAGGGACGCCAAGGCCAACCCTCACAGCAGCCAGGCCTCTGCTGACCACCAAGGTGGCCTCCACCTGCTCGTGCCTGCCTGGACCCCAGAGGAGAAGGCATGGGAGAGCCAGTCCCCCGGCCAGCGCTGGCCTCTCGGGCTGGCCTTGCTGCCCAGCTCAGCCCCAGGCTTGCTCAGCATACCATGCTGTCCCCAGCCCCACGTCCAGCATGCTGCCTGGAGACCTACCCTCCACCCAGGCCTGGAGGGAGAGACTGTCCCAGACAGGGACATGCATAACCTAGCCCAGGCAGCAGGGGCCAGCCAGAGCCCCGGGAAGCCCCCAGGACGGGAGCCTTCAGGGGCCAGTGCTTCCCCAGGGTGGCTCCTGTGACAAGTCCCCCGCACCTCTGCCTCCCTCCCTGTGCTGACCAGGAGGGGTCAGTCGGTGGCCCCTTCCTCCTCCAGGCCTGGGGTCCCTCAGCAGGAGGTGGGCACCCTGATCCTCATGAGGGTGTGGCCCAGGCGCAGGCCGTGGTGATTGACAGGCAGCATCAGGATGGCCCAGGCTGGTCCCTTGGGCCTCCGTGTCCTCAGCTGGGCTCCAGGTTCCTCCCACGCTGCGCCCCTCTGGTGACCAGGACCGCTTGCCTCTCGGCCAGCCCTGACTCAAGCAGCACCTGACGGACGGGATTCCCCGGAGGCCCTGGAGGTGCTGCGTGCTGTCCAGCGGCCGTGGCCAGCGGGAGGAAAGGCTCCCGTCCCGCAGGGAACCCTCTCGCCCTCCGGCCAGCGTCCCATGTCCAGCTGGGCCCAGCCCTTCTGGGAGGCTGGGACTGTCCCAGCAGAGAGACCCTGGGTGGTCAGCATGACCTCACGTCCTGGACGGGAGCCTGGACGCTGCTCGGAGCACTTTCCGGCGAATGTGCAGCCTGCTGAGCGGGAGCTGCTGGCCAGCTGCTGGGGACAGGGACGGGGACGGGGGAGGAGGGCGACGAGACCTCCCATCTGACCTGGCGCTGGGCCAGGCCCTGGTGCAGACGGCCCCCCGGTGTCCCCTCCCCACAGCCAGGTCTCCAACCACAGGGCCCAGGGCCTGGTGGGAGGGGAGCCCGTTCACAGTGAGGAGCTGGGCTGGGGACAGTGGCCTGCTGGATGCCGGGGTGGACAGCCACAGAGCCGCCTGTCCATTCCATCACTCAGCACTCGACAGCCAGGTGCCGGGAGGCGGGAGGCTCGGGGGTGGCCACTCGGTCAGGGCGCTTGTCCCGGGTACTACCTTCCTCCAGGCTCTGAGCCCCTCTGGCCCTTGGTCTCTGGATCCGTAAAATGGCCCTGAGCAGGGTCTGCCATGAGTGGCAGGCGAGTGGCCTGAGATAGGACGCGTCCAGGGCTGGGGAGGGGCTGGACAGGTGCCACGCAGAGGCTGGGGCAGGGTGCTGGGGCAGGAACGTGAGGACCTGGAGAAGCTGGCCCGGGGACCTGACCCGTGGTCGTCCTTCAGCGCAGGACAAGGGACGTCGTACTGGGCACCACTGGGGTCGGGAAACAAGAGGTTTCGTCCCCTCCGTGTGCCGAGTGGGGGGGACGTGGCGCAGGGCTTGAGGGCCCCTCTGGACCCCTGCTGGTCCCCGCGGGGCTCACTCCACTTGCCCTGTGCCTTGACCTCGTCTGCCCTCCCCTTCCTGCAGTGACCCCAGCTCCCGGCTAAGTGGCCGCAGGACCCGGCCGTCCTTCAGCCTGTGTGTGAAGCAGGGATAACAAGGTCCACCTTTCCCGGGACGATAAGAGAAACAAGCGAGTCAATGGCTCCAAGTCACTCTTCAGGGCCAGCACCCTGCGACAGCCACCCCACGCCGGTCCCCTCCCTGCTTGCCTGGGGGCAGTGTTCAGGTCACCAGGAGCAGCTGCTTGGGACGTGTTGCAGGGACCCACCTTGGTGCACTTGCGGTGTCCTGCATCAGGACAATGCCACCAGTAGCCTCGCCTGCCCAGGTCTTTCTTGGGGTGGCCGATGCCGGCTGGTGGTGATGAACCCCAGCTTCGCTCCCCAGGTGACGGCAGGAAGTGGTTACCTCTGAGAAAAATGTGTGGGCACCTCTGGGTGGAGGCCGGTTTTTACAAATGTCCAGTGCGATGCTTGTCCTTAATGATCACCCCTGAGCCTGCCACCCACATCTCCTTATGTCCCAGAAATCTTAGTCCTGACTAGGTTTAGAGAAAGCTATACACCACCGCGTCGCCTCCTGGCTCCCTGAGTCAGTCTGTTTTCTGCTACTTCAATGAAATACCTGAGGCAGGCTAACCTTGTAAAGACAGGAGGTTTATTTAGCTCAGAATTGCAGAGACTGAAAGTCCAGAGAAGATCGTGTGGCTCAGGCAGGAACCCCTGGCAAAGACAGAGTGGGGGGGCCCCCGCAAAACCCAGGAAGCCCGAGAGGCGGGCACCAGCCTCATTCTTACACCAAGTCACGAGAACTCAGGGGTCCAAAGCCCCTGACGCCTTCCAGGTCTTGCCCCATGACCTGAGGTCCTCCCACTGGGCCCCACCTCTCAGGAACCCCAGTGCCCCCAAATTGCCACACTGGGGACCAAGAACAGTCCTCTCCCAGAGTGGCTCCCCCCATAAGGTCAGCAGAGGGTGGGCACAGTGTCAGCCCCGAGCTGGCCCCGAGCCGCCGGCCAGGCCTGTGCCCCGTCTCCTTCCTTGGTGCCTGTTCACTGGAGGCCCTGCCCTGCCGGCCAGGGAGGCCCACGGTGGCCAGAGCGGCCGCCCCCCCACCCCGGGGAAGACCACGTCCTGGGGGAGCGGCGGCTCTCAGCGCCTGAGACACGTCCCCATTGGTCTCCACTCAGTGCTCAAAGGATAGGCAGGCGGCTGAGTGGCCGAGCAGCGCGGCCAGGAATGGTGGACGCGGGAGGCTCTGGATGGTCCCTGCACTGCAGGGCTTCCTCCCGCTGGACGGCGGGCGGAGGGGCCCAGGGGTCCCTCTGGCCCCTTTTCCTAGCTCTGGGAGCTGCCTTGAAGGTGGCATAGTCCAGTCCTGCCCAGCACCTTGCAGGTGTCCTCACCTTGGCTGGCTTGGAGAGCGGGGCCAGGGTCACTGAAGGCCAGTCCGCGTGACAACCATGAGCCTCTCCTCGAGGATGGGCCTCTGCAGCCTGGGAGCTCCAAGGATGTTTTTTGTGTGAGGAAGCTCAGAGAAGGCAAGGGGCACACCCAGGGTCACACAGCAGGAGGGTGCAGGAGCTGACATGAGAATCCCCTGCTGCACCAGGAAGCCTCTGGCCCTGCTGTGTGGCCTTAGGCTAGACGCGGTGTTCCTCTGAGCTAGACCAGGTGTCCTCCTGGCCCCTGAAGCCCACAGGGTCGGATCAGCAGGGCCCTAATGTGCTGCATGTGATGGGCTTTCAACAAGCTCTGTCAGGGTCAGGGTCAGGGTCAGGGTTAGGGTCAGGGTTAGGGTCAGGGTTAGGGTTAGGGTTAGGGACAGGGTTAGGGTTAGGGTTAGGGTTAGGGTTAGGGTCAGGGTTAGGGTTAGGGTTAGGGTTAGGGTTAGGGACAGGGTTAGGGTCAGGGTTAGGGTCAGGGTTAGGGTCAGGGTCAGGGTCAGGGTTAGGGTCAGGGTCAGGGTCAGGGTTAGGGTCAGGGTTAGGGTCAGGGTCAGGGTCAGGGTTAGGGTCAGGGTCAGGGTCAGGGTTAGAGTCAGGGACAGGCGGCTCTGAGTGGACACGGAGGTGGCATCGTCAAGACACAAATGATGAACTTGCAGAGACTGAAGGTCACCCTGATGGCAAGTGGCTGGGCCAGGGTCACCCTCCCCATCCTCCAGGGACCTCGGGGGCAGCAGAGGTGGCGCTGCCCATCTGGGCTGGCGCTCTCCGGCTCCTGCTCCCTCCCGCCAGCCGCGGGCCCAGGGTGGCAGGAAGCTCAGCTTCTCAGGCTGTTCTTAGGTCCTCAGGGGCCAGGCATGGAGGAGCAAGGTCACCTGCTTGTCCCAGAGAGGGAAGTAACGGCTTCGGCCGTGCCCACAGGACCTGGCTGCAGTCCGAGGGCCAGCAAGGGGACGGGGTGAGAGGACGGTGCTGTCCCCGAGGCCCTGTGGCCTGTCCTGTTGGCTGTCATTTAGACAGACATGCGACGTTTGGTCACTGTCCTCTGGTAGGTGCCAAGGTCCTGGGGCAGGCCCTGGTGGAGCCCCTGTCCCTGGTGCGCCCTGGCTCCTAGCCGCTGCCTGGCGCAGGAATAAAACAGTTCATCCACGAGGAGCTCCTTCTGTACCTGGGGGTCGCGCTGCCCGGCGGGAAGGGTGGGCACAGCCGGACACTCTCAAACACCCGGCAGGCCTCCGTGAGCCTGTGGGGTGGCCCCGGGTGAGGACCCGTCCCCTCTGAGCCTCCGTTACAGGAGTGAGGCTGGCCGGGGTGGGGGAGGGGCGGCACTGACATGTCCTCGGGGGTTTGGTGGCAGCTCTGGGAAGGCCTCAGGGTGGCTGGTGCTGGGCAGGGTGGCGGGCTGGCTCTCTGGGATCTGGAGAGGAGCTTCCAGGAGGGACCCCGAGGACTTGGCCTGACATGGCTGCCGGATGTGTGACATCGAGTAGACCAGGGGTGCTGTCCCTGGGCTGTGCAGCCAGAGAAGGGCTCAGGCCGGGAGGGGACAGGTGAGGACTGTGGGCACCAGGTGGTGGGCATGTGAGGGGTCAGGGGATTGAAGGGGGGTTGGGGACGAAACCCAGCAAGAGGTGGTGGAGACTCAGGGGGCCGAGGCCACCAGGGGCCAGCCCCGCTTCCCGAGGGGGTGTCTGATGGGTGGGGAGGCCCTTCCCGCGGGGGGACAGAGAAGCAGGTACCAGACTCCTCCCGCCCTCCGTGCCCACCGCCTGCCCCTTCCTCTCCCCTCCCGTCTGCCTGGCCACCCGTCTGCCTGCCACCTGCCCACAGACCCAGTCCCCGCCGCTCAGCCCAGTTCCCAGCACAAAACGGGCTGATCAAGGCGTAAGACGCCGGAACAGCGCCCAGCAGCTCGGTGGGGGCTGGCTCTCCGTGTCCATGCCCGTGTCCATGCCGTGTCCATGCCGTGTCCATGCCATGTCCATGTCTGTGGGCTCCACACCTGGGGACCCGACCAAGTGCAGCTGGTGACATTAGGATAAAAAGCTGGAGTCTGGGGGACACACGGCGTGTTTGGTCACCATTCCTCAAACCAAACGAGAGCTGCCCTCACAGGAGCCGAGGCGGGCACTTCAGGAGGCCCAGAGGCCCCGGGCTGAGGGCTCCACAGAGGCTGCCCCCTTCACGCCGGGGCCTGAGCACCGTGGCTCCGTGGCGGACTCTCCTGGCGTCACCGGCTGTGGGACCTGGCGCCTCCAGGCACAGCAGCCACAGCGACCGTCATGCTACCTGAGCCCTGCACTGACCACTCACCCGTAACCCGTCCAGCCACAGCCCACAGCCGCTCCAGTGTCTATCGCCCCCTCCTGAGCCCTTCATCCACCTCTCCTCGCGGCTGTCCATGCCCACCTGCCCGCCCCTCACCTGCCCACGCACAGCACCTCCTGGACGCCCGGCCTCCGTCGTCTCCACACGTGCGCAGGGTGTGGCTGTGAAGGCCCCAACAACGGGAGCCACCGCCTGTCAACACGGGGCCTCTGCTCCAACAGCCAGAGGGCAGGGGAGGGACAGGCCATCTGAGGGGGGCGGCAGGCCGGCTTGGGGACGGCTTTCTCCCCACCGCAGTTCTCCGCCTGCGGGAGCCAGGCTGCAGGGCTGTCCCAGCACCTCCGCTCTGCCAGACGCTCTGCTCCTCTGCAAAGCCACCTTGCCATCGTCCCCAGGGACAGGGCCGTGCGGCTGGGGCAGTGAGCTGTGTCTGGTTCTGGGACCGTGATGCACAGTGCTCCAGGCTGAAGCCTCGGGCCCACCTGTGGGTGCAGGGGAGGCCAGCAGAGCGGGAGGCCGGCAGAGGGGAGGCCGGCAGAGGGAGGCTGGCAGGCGACGGCCCTCGTCACGGCTGCAGTGACCCCTCCCGCTGGACCAGGCGACTTCGCACATCATTTATCGGCCGTGGGAAGAGCAGCCGCACTTGGGGTGCGGGGAGAATTAATTAAAGCTGGGGACGCTCTCCAGGCAAGGCAAGTGACAAATGTGCTTGTTAATAACGCATCGGTGCCAGCTGCTGACGAGGCCAGGCTGCACCGGGCCTGGAGAGCCTGCAGGGGCGGCCAGTGGTCCCTGACCCCAGGGTGGCCGGCCCAGGACCACCCGGGCAGCTCCACACACGGTGCAGCTCTGGGCTGGGCCCCGTGGGGGGGAACTGGGGTGACCCGGCCAAGCTGGGAACAGCCTGGTCCCCTGGCCGTGGCGGCCAGGGCTGAGTGGGCAGGATCCCAGGGGAGCAGAGACCCAGTGGGAGCTCAGGCTGCTCCCAGAAGAGGACAGGACGGAGCTGGGTGGCCAAGGACAGCAGGCCAGAGCTGCAGAGCTATCCAGGCCTTAGACACACGGTGCTGGGGCGCGGGCCGTGAGCGGCCTCTTCAGAGCAGCCGGGAGGGTGAGCTGCCCCAGGGCAGGAGGTGGACCAGGTGCCCCGAAGGCAGAGGGGAGCCCAGCAGGGCCTTGGGCAGGAGGGTGACGCGGTCAGATGGGGGTTCGCTCAGCCCTGGGTCCCACTGAGGATGGCCCAGAGGGCCAGGGGGTGCAGTCCAGGCGGCAGACAGCCAGGTGTGGGGCAAGGGGTACCCGTGGGGGAGGTCCCGGCACGCAGCAGCCCCCTGGTGAGGGGTTCAAGCCCACCCAGGAGGGGTGGGGGCCCGTCCGACCCACCCTGCTCCCTCTCTGGCCCCAGAGCCCAGGGAGGCCCCAGTGGCCACCAGTGAGGTCCCCACCCCTCTGCCTGCCCTTCCCAGGTGCTGCCCCAGGTCCCCACACTGGTCGGGGTCCCCACTTTACTGACGCAGGAGCCAACGCGGGCCCCACGAGCCCGCGTTTTCTGACAAGTGGGTGTGCTGGGGACAAGGGTCCCATCACGGTCAAGGCGTGTCCAGCCTCGGGACAGTAACCGCAATCAGACGTGTGCTCCACAGGGACACTGCGCCACCCCGAGGCCAGTCCAGGGCACTGTGGGGAGTGGGGACTCCAACCTTCAAACGTCACGGCCAGCGCACCCCAGGGGCCTGGCAAGCCCCAGTGCTGCCCTCGCAGGGCTGGGC
Organism: Callospermophilus lateralis; assembly: GCF_048772815.1. Taxonomy (NCBI): domain Eukaryota; kingdom Metazoa; phylum Chordata; class Mammalia; order Rodentia; family Sciuridae; genus Callospermophilus; species Callospermophilus lateralis. The sequence continues at coordinate 162,622,585 of NC_135308.1, forward strand.
TCACGCTGGACAGCGACAGCAGGCCGCATCCGGTGCTCAGCCGCGGGAGCCGCCCTGTGACGGGCGCAGTCTCCCCCAGCCTGAGTCCCGCTGACACCATCTCCTGTGCTGACTGAGGGTCTCAAGGTCTTCCTGGTGTGGCCCTTGGAGCCACGGGCTTCAGCGCGAGCCCCCTGGCCTGGGCGCGACGAGAGGGCCTGGAGCCCCGCGGGTCCGTCGTGATGTCTGCCTGCATCGTGGCTGCCCAGCACAGCCCTCTCAGCACCTCTCCACGCAGGCCCTGTCCCTAGGCAGCAGCTGGAGCCTCAGTGCTCGCCGCCAAGCGCCACACTGGGGCCCAGGCTCCTAGCTGGCGGGGTGGGGACAGGGCACAGACGGCCTGCTCTGCGTGGGCTTTGATCCAAGGTGATCAGTCATCTCAGGGCCCTGAAAGGGGGGACCCCGGCCTCTTTCTGACATGAGGGGATCGAGGCTCGGGCGGGAGGCAGAGCCAGGAGTCTGGCGGCTGTACCTGTCACTTTGAAGGGGGACAGGAAGTTGGCAAGGTGGCCTTGCCGTGCTGGGGACCCTGGGCGAGTCCTGCCCTTTCTGACCCTGTTTCCTGGCCTGCAGCAGGGGCCACGTGGGTCTTGGAAAGTTCTGGGCTGCAACTCAGCAGGGGGTGCCCAGGCCATCCCAGGTGCTCTGGGGCAGGGGTCTAGAGAGACCGGGGCACATGGTGACTCTGCCTACTGACTGCCCAGGCCCATTCGCACCCAGGGAGGGAGGCTAAGGCGTGCAATCTCCAGCTGCCTGCTGTGTGGCCTTGGCAAGTCACTTAACCACTCTGATCCTCCCTGCCCTTAGCTGAAATGGTACAAAAATAACGCCTTGCTCATGGCAGCTGTGGGCAGGTCCCTGAGCCTGGAAACCAGGCTCTGCCAAGGGAAGTGGGGCGTGGCTGGCCCTGGTCATCCAGGGGAGCCCAGACGGGGTGTGCGAGTGTCCTAGGCCACAGGCACGCTCTGCCTCAGCCCTCTGACCCTGGCCACGCCCGTTGGGCCCTGGGGCAGCTGCCAGAGGGTCTCACTCACCACAGAGGTGCCCGATGGCCTGGCAGCAGCTGGCACATAGCCACACAGGCAGGGGCCACCCGGCCAGGGCTGTGGCTCCGCCCTGCTGCCCGCCCTGCTGCCCAGCCTCCCCAGGATGGAATTCCAAAGGCCGAGCCTCCGCCCAGGGGGTCTCCTTTCCCTGGGCTTCGTGGAAACACAGGGTTTTGCAATAGCAGAGGCCGCTCCGCGAGGCCAAGCCAATCAGTCCACACCAACAGGCAAGGACGCCCAGCCAGACCCAAGAGGCCGGGGTTCCGCCTGGGCCTCAGGGACCAGAGCTGCTGACCCCTGGACAACCCGCTGCAGCCAACCAGCTGGAGCGCGGGGCCGAGCCCCAGATCACACAGCGTCCCACCGAGGGGCCGAGCAAGAGCGGGCACAGAGAGGGGGAAACTGAGGCCGGGGGCAGAGCCAGCCGGCCTTGCTCCAGGCTGAAGTCGGGCCAGGTGGGGGGGGACAGACCCAGGTCAATCCCAGCTCGACCTCTGACCCTGGGCACGTCACGTGATGCTCTGAGCCGATTTGGTTATGAGTAAATGAGAAGGCGTAGCAGTGACTTCTGGGGTGACTGGGGACTCGGAGGCGTCTGGGTGGCTCCACAGGGCACAAGGCACCCACTGAGCAGAATCCCTAACAGGCGCTTATTGAGCCAATGCTCTGTGCCCGGCCGGGAGAGAAGAGAAAAGGCGCATTCGTCCCCAGACCGACCTAAGGAGAAAGGGCGAGCGCACCCTTGGGGCAGTTAGTGACCTGCCTCGGGTCAGCGCTTGGACCCTGATCTGGCTGCAGTCCCTATCTTAGTCTCCTGAGAGGCTTCTGAGGAGGCGCTGTGGTGGCCATGGGAGAAGCCCGGGCAGAGAGGCCCCAGTTCAGCCTCTCAGGAGCTGGGCGGCCTTTGGCCCATTACACAACCTCTCTGGGCCCCCTTGCTGCAGCTCGGAGAGGAAGGCGTGGCCTCTCCACTCAGGGCATTTCTGTGAGGCGTCATGGTCGTGGGGGCACCTGGTAAACCAGAGGCTCCTGCAGGAGCGGTGACCACAATCGCTGTTGTCATGGCTGTTCCCCCGAGGCCTGTCCAGGAAGAGCCGGGCTCTGTGGGGATGGCCTGATGCCGCACTTGGCTCAAGCATCAATTTGCATCAACTAATTCTCATCTCTGCTCCGGGCCTGAGGCCCCTCATGTAAGAGGTCAGCCGTGACCGTGAGAGCTGCCAGCCCGGGAACACGGCTTAGACATGAGGGCGGGCGGGGCGGGAGGATCCTGCCGTCCACCCTCAAGCTGGGGGCTCCCGAGGTGCGGGTGGACACTCACGTCCAACAGGACGGGTGCTCCCTGCCCGCTGCGCTTGACAGATGAGGTGGCAAGGCTGTGGGAAGTCACCAGGGGACACAGCCCACGTCACCAGCTGCTCCGCGGCTGGGGTGGCCTGGAAGCCAGGCTGCCACCTCAGGTGTCACCTCTCTCCACAGTTCCTCGTGGTGACATAAGGACAGGATGTGACACCCTTGGGCTCTCTGTGACTTAGCTCAGGTCACCAGGAGCAGAGCCTGGTGTCACCGTGTGCACGTGAGGAAACGCAGTCTGGGGAGGCCAAGCCAGGGTCCAGTCCTGGGGTCTCCCGGTGGCTGTCCCCTGCAGCCCCCGCACCCTGCGGTGCTGGTGGCAGACGTGCTCCCCCTGGTGAGCCTGGTGGGGGCACCTGGGGGCTTGGGGCCAGCAGGCCAGCGGGCAGCCTGGGGTCAGGCTCGGCTCCGGGGCTCTGCTGCCCACGCAGGTGGCAGGGCCCTGCTGCCCGCTCCTCCTGGCTGCTGGGTGCTGTGCCCCTTCTTCCCTGTAGTGGTGGCTTGGCAGGACCCCAGGCTCCATCCTGTGGGCGTCAGTGAGCAGAGGGTGGCCAGGTCAGCGCTGTGCTGGCCGGAATGTGTCCCTGCTGCAGCCAGAAGGCCAGGGGACACAGCAGCCCCGCCACTGGGGTCTCCCCGGCTGGCGGCAGGGTGCTGTCAGGTGGGCCCCTTCCCGGGGGCTGGGGAAGAAACTGTCCCCCAGGTCACTCTGGTGTGGACGGAATCCAGGTCTGATGGGGACCGTGTCAGACGGCAGCCCCCTCCTTGTCCTGCCCCAGACACCTGGAGTCCGGCCCCTCTCACCTGGGGTCTCTTGGGTGCTGCTACCCACCCCCAACACACACTCTGCTTTTAAAGAGCTCTTGTGAGGTGGCCGGTGCGCCCAGTCACCTCCTTGTCCCAAGGTCAGCTGCTCAGTGCCCTTGACTAACCCACAGGCTCCCTTTCACCCTGCAGCAGCGTCTGGAGGTAGCACTGGGCACGGCTGGCGGGGCTCGAGGCAGCCCTGCCTGGGCATCTGCCAGGGCCAGAGGAGGGAACTGGGCGACACACGTGGCCAGGAGGGAGGCCGGCTCTGGAGCAGGGAGGAGGGGCCTGAGGCTGAGTGGCACCCTGTGCCGAGAGCTGGTCTCTGGCTCCGCCTCTGTGTGCATCTGGCCCGGGGAGGCCCCTGGACCCATGCCCAGCTCCCTGCACCTGCATGCCCAGGTCTCAGGGACAGTTGGCATCTGCACAGGGAGCCCTGTCTGCACCTTAGGACCACCCACATCCTGCGGAGGAGCTCGGAGGGCAGGGACGGGCTCAGGCTCAGCATCTGTCACTACAGCCGTCCTGACCCTGGCCACCCTGCCTCCAGACACGGGGCAGGGGGTGGGGGGGCGCAGTTCCTCCATCATTTGGGAGAAGGGCAGCTGGTCCCCTCTGCAGACAAAGGCACAAGAACGGAGGGGCCAAGCAGGCCCTGCTTCGCTTCCCTCTCCTCTGGGGCCTCCTTCCTCCTCCCTCCAGCCAGGTCCTTCCTGGGCCTTGGTCAATAAGGAACCGGCTGCACCCCTCCCCCACTCTGTCCAACGTCCAGGACGAGCCAGCAGCGGCCCCTGACCCTGAGCAGGGGGCAGGCCTCACTCCACTCCAGCAGAGCCCTTGGATCCCTGCCTTAGGGGCCTGGAGGTGACATCCCAAGACCATGAACAGGAGGGAAGGCCTGGAGGCCGGGGAGGTGGGTGACGCTGCCCCAGAGGGAGCGCAGGTGGGGAGGCGCGTCCCCTGCCCCCCAACCCTGTCACAGCCCCCAAGCCCCGCCCCCGGAGGCGGGGCTTGGCGACCGAGGTGGAACGCCTGGGGCCCAACTTGTAATTAAATGGCAGCGATTTTGACGTGGCAGGTGATCTTCTCGGGAAGCCTGGCTTTAAATTTAGCTTCCTCCCCAGCCAGCCCTTTGAAAAGGCTGCGCTCCTGGGAGACGGCATGAGTCATCGGCCGCCCGCCCGGTGAGCAGCGGCGTCTGCGGGGGAGCGGGCCTCCGAAGGCAGGGGAATAGTAAATAAGGCCGGGGCGGCCGGCGGGGCGCACCGCTGGCGGCAGGTGCTCAGAAGTGGGGCAGGGGACGGGGTGGGGGGAAGCCAGCCGGGTGGCTGTGCCACTCCCTCGGCCTCCAGGCCCAGCCCCTGGACCCAGCACCGCCCTGCTGCAGGGTGTGTGCGCCCTGGGCTGCGCCCCCACTCCCGCAGGTGCAGGGGGAGCTGGGAAGTGCTCCCCCAGCCCACAAAGAGAGCCTGGAGCCCCTGGGTGCTGTATGGCAAGAAGGGAAAATGCCCTTTGTCATAGGAACTGGGTTGAGGACGCAGAGATGGGAGCTCAGCTGGGGTCCCTGGGTGGCCCAGGTGGTCACTTGGACCCTCCTGAGGGAGGCAGAGGACTTGGACCCCAGGAAGCCCACAAAGAGGAGCAGAGGGCGTGTGGACACGCAGGCCTGGAAGACTACAGTGATGCAGCCACCAGCCAAGGACACTGGGGCCATCACCAGGAGCTGGAGGGCCAGGGAGGGCCTCCCTAGACTCCCCGAGGAGCTCGGCCCTGCAGAGGACCTGGGGAACTGGCGATGGCCTCCGGCCTCCAGGACCGTGAGGGGTCAACTCCCGTCTGTTTAGGCTCCAAGTTCACCTGGTCACCTGGTCAAGTTCGCCCAGCCCTGGGGCACCAGTGTACAGAGGCTGGGAAAAGGGAACCCAGTCCATGGTCACCTGCCCACAGTCACCTGGTGAGTGGCCAGGGGGAGATTCACACTCAAACCCATCAGTTCCAAAGTCCCTGGCCTCCAGGAAGAGCAGGACCCCCGTTAGGGCCCATCACAAATCTGCAGCCTGATATGGTGACACCCTGCTGGGGAGAAGCAAGGTAGGGCGGGGGGGGGGGGCACCGTGGAGGGAGGGGCATGGGGTGTGAGGAGGCCACAGGGCCACCTCTGGGTGACGCGCAGGAGGCCACCACAGGAGGGAGGGATGCACGTGTCCCCTGTAGAAGGGGCAGGCAGAGGCGGCACTTCCTGCTGTCACCAGCGGCCTCGGCCCCTCCCCTCTGTGGCACAGGGCCCTGCTCAGGCCGTGGAGGCCCACCGGGTGACACAGCTTTAGGGGTCCCCTGAACGCACCGCACGCACAGCTCTCTCACAGAGAGACACACGACCACCACATGCGTGGAGAAAACACACACACACACACACACACACACGCCTGGGCCCCCCACCCCGCATGCCTGCGCCTCCATCACATCCCCACAGCTCACCCTTGCAAGGCTCACCACACACACTCCATACACACAATCGTGCACACACAACCACGCACACTGTCCACAGCCCACTGCCTCCGGCCCCTCCCCTCCCTTTCACTGTCCCCTGGGGGTGCCAACATCCCAGGCTCTGCCTGCAGGGAGGGAGGGGACTGGCCCTCTTAGCACAGCCTGAGAATTGAGTTCCCCGGATCTGGCTGCACCTCCCAGCCCCAATCCTGCTCCCCTGGGACCCCCACCTGCTTCTTCACCTCTCTGGTCCTTGTCCTAGGCAGACGGTCACGGTCCCCTCTGGGGATGGCCTGCCAGGGGCTGGGGGAAGTCTTCTTCGCCTGTCCTGTCTCAATCCTTGGACTTGGAGGGCGGAGCTCTGCTCTGTGCTATGCCAGGCCTCGAGACACCCTGCTCCAACCCTGTGCGCCTGGCTGCCGCCTCCCCGCCCTCCGGGTGGCCCTGAGCTCACTAGCTGGGGTGTCTCTGGTGCCCTCTGCCATTGGTCAGGACCTTGCCTGGTCCTTGAGGTAAGTTCAGCAGCTCAGGCCATGTCCCCTGAAGGGGGGAGGGCACAGATGCCTGTGTGACAGATGGGGAGACCAAGGCACCCCGCTGCTGCAGGCTTGGAGGATGTGCCCTGGCACCACTCTGCCCGCCAGCTGGGTACACTGGCACACAGCCAGGCCTCCCTGAGCCCCGTTATCCCTGAAAGGAGCACTGAATGCAGCTCGAGAAGTGCCATACGGACCCCCAGCTGCTCCTGATCAGCACTGGGGTCTCCGGCAAGTTGCCTGCACTTGCTGAAACTGGTTCACACAAAACAAGGGGGCAGCCCTCCCAGGCCCGCCCTTCCCCAGTGCTGCTGAGGGCACCTGGGAGCCAGGGAAAGTGAAGGGCAGGAGCTCAGAGGTCAGGCATATCCAGGTGGGAGTCCAATTCTGCCCCCTGCCAGCTGTGTGGCTCAGAGTAGGAGCCTAACCTCTCTGAGCTCAGGTTGCCTTGTCTAAGAAGTGGGAAGGACACCACCCAGTGCTGTAGTTAGGAATAAATACAATATCCTGTATAAAGGGATGAGCTCTCCGGAGGTTTGACCCTTGTCCATGAAAACAGAATCAGACCCAGCTCTGCGGGCCACTCGCGCAGTCAACACTAGGTAGGACGCTCTCCAAGGCCTGCCCTCCAGATGCTTAAACTTATTCTCTTTCCAAAAATGGTTAGGGATGAACCACATTCCTGGCCATTCCCCCTGCAGGAGGATGGGGCAGCTAGGTCCTCCCCACAAGTCCTTTGTGACCAGAGGCCACAGGGCAGAGACGGAGGGAGGTGGGGAGGTCGAGGGGCACTGGCTTGAGGCCAGACAGTGAAGCACTGCCTTTTCCAGCTGTGACAGATGAAATGGGGGTCAGACAAGAAGTCGGGGGATGCTGGGGTGGAGACAGGACAGGACCCGTCTGGCCCAGGAGGGTCAGGACAGCCTGGACGGAGGGTGTTATTGGATGTGGAGAGTTCTTTGCCTGTCGCCAGCTAACCCTGGCATTGACCATCTGGCTCCGGGTCTGGCTGGTGGGAAAAACCAGCAGGGAGGTGACGGGGAGGGGCCCTCCTGGAGCAGAGGGCAAGAGGGGCAGCGCGCGGGGGTCTGTCCACCTGGCAGAGGGGCAGAGGTGGAGGGTCCGGCAGAGGTGGAGGGGGGAGCAGCTGGGAAGGAAGCAGGTGAGTGTGTGGGGACGGGAGGGCCAGAGTCAGAGGCGGCTGGGAGAAGAAAGGAAAGACAGGAGGAAGAAGGGAGGAAGGGGAAGGCGGAAAAGAGGGAGGAGGAACAAAGGAGCGAGGAAGGAGCCAAGGAAGGACGGGGAGGAACAAAGACGGAGTAAGAGGGAGGGAGGGAGGGAAAGTGAGAGGACGAGCCGCGGAAGGAAGGGGACAGTCGCAAAAGAAACATTCGGAGAAAAACAAGGGTGGAGAGGGGAAGAGCGGGGGGCGCCGCGAAGGGAAGGGAGGACGGCGAGGAGCGGCGAGGGCGACGGCCGGCGGCGGCGAGGGCGCGGCGGCGCGAGGGCAGCCGGCAGCGCTCGGCGAGGGGGCAGCAGAGGGCGCGGAGCGCGCGGCGCGGCGGGAGCGCAGCGGGCAGCAGCGGCGGCGGCGGCGGGCGCGGGCCGGCGGCATGAGCGCGGCGGCGGCGGCGGGCGCGGCGCGGGGCTCGGGGCTGCCGGGCGGCGGGGCGGCGCGGGCCGCGGAGTAGGCGCGCGGGGCGGGCGCGCAGGGATGCGGCGAGCGGCGGGACCCCCAGCCCGAGCCCCGGCGCCGGCCCGAGTCCCGGAGCCGCGCCGCGCCGGGCGCGCCTAGAAGCGGGCGCCGTGCATTCAGCGACCCGGAGCCGCGGAGCCCGGAGTCCCCGCGGCCCCCGGAGCCGGGACAACTGTTGCGGCGGCGGCAGCGGCGGCGGCGGGGGCGGGGGCACGGCCGGGCGTGGGCAGCCCCCGCGCCCCAGCAGGCGGCTCCCGCGGGCGCCGGCTCCGGCTGCGGAGCGAGGAGCGGGCCGGCGACGAGCACGAGGTGAGCGGGGGCGGCGCGGGGGAGGGGGCGCCGGGCGGGGGTCGCGACGGGGGGCGGGGCGGCGGGGGCGGGTCCGCGCGGGGGGCGGGGTCTGCGGCCGGGGCGGGGAGCCGGGTGCGCTAGCCGCGCGGGCCAGGGCGGGCGCTCCGGGCGAGGCGCGTAAGGTGCACTGGGTCCAGGGCTCTGGAGAGGGGCCGGGGACGACCAGCCGGAGTGTAGAGCAGGAGCCTGCGGGGCAGCCGGTGCCCAGGCGTTGGGGTCCGCTCCGGGGCTCGCCAAGGTGGGGATCGTTGAGCCCGCGCGAGAGAGGAAGGGGCCTAGGTTGGAGGAACAGTCCGGGACGCACCGTGCAGGGACGCGGCAGCCGGGACCGGAATCCGCGTCCGAGGTGGGGACCAGCGTCCAAGGACCGAGTCCGGGAGCGCAGCCAGCCGGAGCCCGGTGCGCGCCGGGCAGGGACCAGGCAGGTTCCAGGAGTCCCGGCTGGGCGGCGTGAGGGACGGGAAAAGCCCCCCAAGTGCATGCCCCTCAGTCCCAGTCCGCCGCGTGGTCCCTGCGGAGCCACCGCCGCTTCCTGGTGCCGAATCAATATTGATCCCGCGCTCGGGGCTGGGTGGCCCCGCAGCCGCCTCGGAAGCTCATTAGCTCCAGCGGTTGCTATAGAAACGAGACCCCAAGCGTCTTCAGGTTATATTTATTCTAATTATTATTATCATTATTAGTATTAGTATTTGTTACTCAGCCGGAGAAAAAAGAAGGGAGGAGAAAAACCCAGGGCACCCAGCTGCCTCCAACTGTTTGCCTTGGGAGAGAGCGAAGCAGCTCGTAGGCCAGGCCGCTCCCTTCCTGGTGGCCCCAGGCGTGCAGGCTGCCCCCCAACCAGGGGTCAGTGGGTGGGAAGGGGTTATGTAACCCGTGGGGAGAGCTGTGTGTGCCTGTGTGCCTCCCCTACCTCTCTGGGCCTTGTGGTCTTTGGGCTGAGTGACAGCTCCTGTCCAGAGGAGGTTGGGAAGAGCAAAAAGTGACGGCAAGGATTGCAGGAGTGCCCCTGCCCTGGCCCTGGCAGTCCTGGCTTTGTGTCCTTGAACAAGGCTCTCGACTCCTCTGAGCCTCGGTTTCCTCATCTGAAAGAGAGCTGGATCCAGGGCCATGCCCACTGCCAAAGGTTGCTATGAGGTCACAGCAGGACCTGGAAGTTCCCAGGCAGCCATCATGGCTGTGTGACCCCGGACAGCCCCCGCCTCCTCTGGACCTCGGGCCTGGCCCCAGGCATGGGCTCAGAGGCCTTCAGACCCGAGGGCTGTGACTTGCTGGCTGTGGTGGCTGAACTCAGCCCTTCAGACCCAGACTGATGGCCAGGTCTCCTCCGTCACCTGGTTCCCACTGTCTCAAGCGCCCGGGAATGGGAAGGTCCAGTGGGCCTTTGGGAAGGGCAGTCTCTGGGTGGGTCACAGGGGTCAGTTGGGAATGTCATTCAGAACCTGGATCTGAACCCCCGGGTCCTTGGTGTCAACCCAGGACAATCCCATGCCTGTGGGACTTGCCCAGATGGGGACCTGTCCCTGTCCCTGTGTCTGTGAAGGCCCCAGGCAGGAGCCCTCCTCCCAGCACCGCGCCTCCCCAGAGCGGCTCCTCTCCTGGCTGCAGGGGGTGTCGAGCTAGAGGTGACCAGAAAGTCCTGCTGCCCGGCTGCTCTGGCCCCGTGGGGCTCAAGCTGAGAGCAGGGGCTTTGGCCAGTGTCTTTGATGTCACTGTCTCCCTGGTTTGGGGTCTGTCCCAGGCATGTGAGGCCCTGCACTGACAGGGCAGGTGAGGGAGGTGACTGGGGGGGGGGGGCGCGAGTGTGTATGAGTGGCCGTCTCCTGGGCCACCCAGTCTGGAGCTCACTGGGGCAGCTGGACTGGGCAGGAGGTGGAGGTGGAGAGGCTGGGGCTGCTCCAACCTTTGTGGGTGGCCCTGGGAGGGAGAGCCGCCTGGAGCTCTGTCCATCCCTGCCCCTGCCTGGCTGCCTGCTTCAGCCGGCCCTGCCTGCCGCCGAGGGCGCTGGGCCTGCCCGGGGCAGGCGGTTCTTGAGTTAGCGGGTGAGGAAGGGCTGGTGGCATGCCTGGGGCCGGCCACGTGGCATGGGGCACCCTGGGGGGCACCTTTCCTGTGGAGGGTGGGAGGGCTGGCCTCGGGGAGTGGGTGGAACCAGCAGGAGGGGCAGCTTCAGCCAGGGGACAGGAGGAGTGAGGCCTAGAGCTCCGTGCACAGTGATATGCAGAGGCCGTGCCCTCCTGGCCCTGCAGGCCCAAGAGCCAGGGGAGGGCGCGCAGCTGGGCAGCATGGAGCAGGGACCCCAGGCTGGGCGAGGGGTGGCTGGAGAGCAGGTGGGCAGGAGGGGCCAGGTGCTGGCAGCGGCAGAGGGCATCTGGTCCCGCTCTCTAGGGAGTCCCCAGCCCTCAGCCACCCCCCGCCCCTCAGAGCACATCATCGGGGAGGGGAGAGGGCTGCCCAGGCTTGGGCTTCCAGGGGCGGGGCCGGGGACCCCAGGTCTGGCTGTCCTGTTGCCACAGAGGAGTTTGTTTATACGACACAGCTGTACCCCGCTGCAGTGGGCTGCCCTGGGCAGGGAAGCCCAAAGGCCACTGAGTCAAGGGCTGTGGGGAGTAGAGGCAGAGCCCCCGCGCCTCACCTGACCCCTGCGCCTCACCTGACCCCCGCGCCACCCTGCGGCCAGCCAGCAGTCACTGATGGTGTTGCACAGAGAAGCCGAAGCCGGGAAGCCAGCTCAGGAGGTGGGTGTGAACACCAGGCAGGATCTCACCGCCCCACCGCCACTGTATTGCTGGGAGCCAGGGCCGGCACCCGTGGTGAGGTGGAGGCTCTGCGGACACTCACCGCTAGTCATCATCCTGTTTGTCTTCCTCTGAACTGACCCAGAGTCTTACCCTTAGAGGAAAGATTTCACCTCCTTGCTTAGGGAGGCGCTGTCTCTGCTAATTCAGCCTCTGTGGCTTTCACTTCTGTCCAGTTGATTCACACAACAGATGTACACTGGTCTTAGAATGGACTCTGTGGCTCTCCCCAGCTGTTCTCTGTGGAAGTAACTGAAACCATCTATCATCAACTCCTAAAACAGTGGGGGCTCCTTTCCTCACCATTCTCTGTAGGGCACGGTCCTGGACACCTGCAGCCAGAGGGTGAGGAGAGGTGCGCTCCTGGGGAGAGGGCTGTGGTGTCCAGCTCTGTAGGTGCTGCTGACGCTGCCTGGGGCCTGGCAGGAGGGGCCCACTCTTCCTGCCTCCCTCCCCTGGCCCTCCTTCCTGCAGCAGGGCACTCCTTGGCCTGCTGCCTGTTGGCCCCCGGGCAGCTTCCTGCCCAGACGCAGCCAGAGAGGGGCACCTGCTTGAGGAAGGGACCCTGCTCCACTGGAGCTCTGGAGGTCCCTCCCAGCCCTGCGCCACCCCCACCTGCTGTGACGAGCCCCTCCCTCCTTTGCTGTGGGTCCTGGCCAGGTTGGAAGTGTGCGGGGACCTTCCCGGGTCCCTCACTGGAAGCCCTTCGCCACAGCCCAGGGCCAGTCACTTGGGGACATGGGGCCCCTGAAAGTACCAGGAAGGCACTGCAGTGTCTGGGGTCCTCAGCCTGGGAGCCCTGCCCCCCTGGCCAGTCTGGGGGCAGGACAGAGGGAGCAGAACCCAGCCTCCTGGGCCTTCTGCGGCCTCTGGGAGGCGGCCTGAAGCTCCTGCACGTCTCCACGTGCAGATGGGGACACCGAGGCCCAGAGCAGGCTGGAGATGCGCCAAGGTCACACAGCAAACTGGGCGTCCTTGAGGGCAGAGGATGCCCCACCAGACACGGTGGGCGCTGTCCAGAGGCCTCAGGCCTGGGGTTGGAGGGGGCAGACACTCCTGGTGACCCGGGAAAGCAGCCGGGCGCTCACCCCAGAGTCCCCTGAGAGTCCCCTGCGATGCACGTGCCGCCCGGTTCCGGGGCTGGTGAATGGAGCACCTCGCGGGGCGGGGCGCCCATCTGTCGCCGGTGCTCCCTCGGCAGATGCACGCACGCGCCCCGGAGAAATTAAGAAATAATGCATGAGTTTCCCAAATTACACCGTTTAACACCGAATTAAGCTCTGCACGCTCTTAACAGAGCCCTGGGAGGGAAAAAAATTTTTTTTCTGTTCACACTTCCCTGGAAAATGAGCGAAACCCTGATCTTCCAAACCCGGCTCCATAATCGGATTATCCCTCCCCGCGCGCAGCGCCCGGGCCACGCCTGGGGACGGCTGCGGAGTCCGTCTCCTGCGCCAGGTTCCGACGCTCGCGCCCGACAGGCTCAAACCCAAGTGGCGTTTCCTTAGACACTGGCACAGGTTAGGGATCGGGGCAGCCCCGCCGCACCCAGCGGGGACCTCCGCGGCCGCCTGGCCGCGCGGCGGGCGCCCGGGGTTTTGCTTTCCCCTTGGGCTCCTTCCCGGCGGAGGACCTGGTTTATAGACCAGCAGGAAACGTGGGCGGCTTCTCTTCCTTGCCTGCTCCCCGGCACCTGTCGCGTGGGGTCGGGGCCAGGCCCGGGGGACAGGCGGGACCCTTTGGATGGAACAGTCTGGCAGTGGAGAGGGGCAGGGGGACCCAGGAGAGGGGCGGGAGGGCTTCCTGGAGGAGGCGGCTCCAGCTGCGGCCTGGCGGGGTGGGTAGGGCGTGGTCTCCCAGGAGCAGCGGCCGGGAGGCTGGACCTGCGTCTAGCCGGGGCGTGGCCTCCGGGGCTCTTCAGATTTCAGGGGTGGCTCCTGGTGGCTTCTCAGGCTCTCCTTAGTTGGCCACCTAGGTCAGGCTGCCCCATTCCCCGAGAGCCCAGCGGGACAGCAGGGAGGGGCCGGAGTCAGCTGGGGTGGGGGCTGAGACCTCTGGCCCAGGATCTCCCTCCGGCTCCGTGTTGGCAGGGGAACAAGTGCAGGGCCTTCCGTGGAAGTGAGACCAAAGCCCTGGACTCCGACTCCAGCGTCCAGGGAGCCCCTTCCTCCGGGGCCAGCCTCACTCCTCAGCTGCCATAGGCCTGGGCTTTGGGACGTGGGTCCTGCTGATGTCCAGCCCGGGCTGGGCTCCGAGCCTGCCTCTGCAGCCACAGAGGGGGAGGCGGAGGCCCTCTGCACCTGCAGGGGCTGCGTCCTCAGGAGCCCCCAGGCCTGGCCTCAGCCCCACCCGGGACCAGGGCCTCCCACAGCCGCGTCTGTGCTGTTGATGGTTCGGGCTTCTGGAAGCGGTGGGGACGGTGGGGACGTGGCATCCCTGTGTAGCTGCCGGTGTCTGCCCCCAGGAGGAGAGGCCTTCGGGGAATGAGCCGAGCCACTGAGCTGGGCCCATGGCCAGGGCAACGGGGAGCCCGGGGCTGATCCCCCGCGGGGTGCGGGGCTCTGCCTGCCCCTTACTCTGGGACTCGGGCAAATTGTGTGACCCTGGAGCCTCAGTGTCCTCACCCGGGAAATGGGTGAACCAGGTGGTTCCCCCAAAGCCTCAGTGAGCTCAGCACCTGCCAGCCCGCCCAGGGTCACTGCAGACGTCACCATTGATATCGCTGCATCAGTGACCTTCCACTGGGGCAGCTGGGCAGGAGCCAAGCGACCCTGGGCCCCTGGGATAGGGACCTCCATGGCAGGGACAGGATGGAGCCGGCAGTGAAGTCGCCCACCCAGCGCCATGGCAACTGCGGGGCGGGAGGGGAGGCCAGCCCGGGCCTGGGCGCCAGTCCAGCTCCTCTGCTGATGAGCAGCCTCGGGCTTCAGTGCTGCCCTTTTCAAAACCCTGTGGATAAGAGCGTCATAATAATTTGCACAGGTGGTCGTGGGGATTGGAGGTGGGAGCTGAGATGTTTCAGGTACCCAGATCAGTAACAGTGGGAACCCTCTCCCAGTTACCCCCTGGCTCTGGAGGGAGAGAGCTTGAATCCTGTTCTGTGCTTCACCTAGCTGTGTGACTTTGGACTGGTTACATGCCCTCTCTGAGTCTTGGTTTCCTGGTCTACAGATGGGCACAGTCTCCACTTCTCAGGGTTCTTACAAGAATTAGGTGAGTCAATCCAAGGAGCCTGCTTGGTGCGGATGTAGCAAGGGATAGTAAATCTTCCTGTCCTTGCTGTTATCAAGCCTCTGTGTCACGTAATGGAAACAGGAGGAGGCTGTAGCCGCAGGGCAGGTCGGAGCTCCTCTCTGCTGAAGGGTGGAGGCTTGTGTTGCTGAGGGCTCTGCGGCCAGCGCCCAGCCCAGGTCAGCTGTGCACAGGGGAGGGGCGGGGCAGGAGCCTGAGGACTGGGCAGAAGCTTGGGGGGTGGGGGGCTGCAGGGCCACCCTGTGCTGCACAAGTGACCTCGTCCCTAGCAGTTCAGTTCTGGGCAGAGCCGGGTCTAGCCCAGGGCTTCCTGTCCTTCCGCTCAGAGGTCCCTGTGCTGAAGGAAACCCGTCTTGTCCCCGACCCCAGGAGGACGCTGCCTCCCTGGGACCGTCAAGCCTTTGAATGTCTCTTGGGATGTGTGGAGCTGAACTGGAACTCGGAGGAAGGCCCGGCCCGGCCCTGCCTGGGCAGTAGGGAGCACGGGCAGCTTCAGAGCGGGGAGTTGGATGGCGGGCGAGGGGGTGGCAGGCCTCCTGAGGGGTCCAGCCACAGGGCCAGGGCAGGGTGTGGAGGCCCCTCCAACCTGCGGGCAGAACCAGGCCACTGCAGCCACACAACAGCCCCAGGGACCGGGCTGCTCCAGAAGTGGCCCCGCAGGTCTGCCAGACAGTGTCCAGGCCAGGCTGGCCCGGGGCATGCAGAGTGCCCAGGAAGGACTCTGCCACTCCTTCCTCTGGTCCCCTGGGGGAGATCAGGGAGGGCCGGCCTGCCAGAGCTGCGGGCCTCCTGGGGCCCAGAGTCCCGGGAGGTGGATTCTGAAGACTGAACCTTGTTTCCTGCCCCCTGTGGCTTCCCGCACGGGGACAGGTGTCAGGCGGGAGTGGGAGCCATCTGCCCAGCGCCTGTGGAGAGTTTGTTCCTTCCCAAGATCACACTGGGCTTGCCTGGTGGGCGCCTGTCTCTGGGGACACGTGGACAGTCACCTGTCCTGTCCTGATTCCTGCTAAGAGGAGCCAGGTGTGGGGTATGATGCAGGAGGAAAGGGAAGGGGCGTTCACAGAGAGGCGTGGTGGCCATGAGCCCGGGTGGAGGGACACCAGCGGAGCCTCGGGGGATGGTTCTGGAAACTTCCGGGCCCTCAGCATGGCCGTCCTGGCCTCTGTGGGAAGCTGAACAGGAACCCAGGCTGCGGAGGGCCCCCCCTGAGCGCTCGGGCCAGTTACCCTAGCCACCAGGTGACACTTATGTGGCTGGAAGGCCACCCCCGCCCCACGCTGTGCCCAGGCAGACATTGCCAGTCACCCACCTGGCAGGACCCAGGTGCCACCCACCCACACCAGAGGTGACAGCTGACTGCCCTCCTTGCTTCTGTGTGACCCAGTGCCCTCCTGGTGGGGGACAGGGAGAAGGCAGGCCATCCCAGGCCCCTTCCAGGGACAGCCTGGTCCCAGTGGGTCCCTGGGCAGGAGCACCCCCCTCCCACCAAGGGCACCCCTGGACCTCCAGCTGGACCCTGGCACCAGGAGGCCAGCGGGCGAGGGCCTGGCAGAGTCCGCTCCGGCTGGCGAGAGATCAGGAGACTTCGCTCCCGAGATTCAAACCACTGGACAATCTGTTCCGGATCGATTTAGCAGCACCAGAGTGAAAAGAACCAGAAGATTCAGTGTGAAAGCTATTTTCTCCCGGCTCAGTGGGGAGGAGGCTGAGCCGGCCTGTCCCCTCCTCCTGCCCCTCCTCCCCTCTGGCCCGCCCCTGCCCGCGGCCGCCTCCCCTGCAGCCTGGCTGGCAGCCAGGGGGTCTCAGAGGGGCACTGCCCAGGTGCCAGCCTCGGGGAGCCCACGTGGTCCTGGGGCCGATCACAGTCTGACAGGGCCTCTGTGTGGCCATGGACGCTGGGCAGAGAACCACCTTCCTGCCCTGTCAGTGAGGCCCCCGCTGCGCCCGGGGCCCAGAACCAGGCTGGCACCGGGGATTCCCTGAGAGTTTCCCGTCTGAGGCTGGAGGGGAGGAGGACGAGGAGGGAGGACGCAGGGCAGGACACCGAGGCCTAACTGGGGTCATCTGTTGGTGGGCAGGTGGGGTCAGAGCCCATCTGCCATCTGCGTCCAAGCCTGGCCTCTGGGTGCGCCTCCTCCTCCTCTGGCCAAGTGCTGATTGTGAAGTCCAGCAACACCGCGTGGTGGACTTGCCCCCAGAGGGACAGGCCCCCGGGCTGCAGGGAGCAGGGGTCTGCAGGTGTTCGTTCCTGGGGAGCGGGAGCAGCGGAGCCCCCAGATGGCCTCTTCCCGTCCCTGGGAGGGAGAGGAAGTCCAGCAGCGAGGAAGGGCTTGGTTTCACAGTGGCCTCCTCCCCTGCCCCCCACCTCGGCCCCACAACACCTGAGGCCGAGAATCTGAGCCTGAAAGAACCTTGACTTTGAAGTCAGACCAGCTTAGACCCAAATCCCAGTAGCTCAGCTGCTGTGTGACCGTGAGCAGGCGACCGAGCCTCTCTGAGGCCGAGTTTTCTCATCTACAAACTGAGGGCAGGAGCCCCTCGACTTTTGGAAACTACAGGAGACGGGGCTGGAAAACCATCCAGCCCGGGGCTGGACGGAGCAGGTACTCAGGAGTCTTCCTCCCGGCCCACCTTGTGGGGGGCAGCTACCTACATATCTTGTCTGGGTTCTGCCTCCAGGGGTGGCAGTCCCCACAGGTCCCCACAGCCGACAGTAGAGGTCAAAGCCACAGCACCAGGACCTTTGGAGCCAGAGTATCTGAGCACCTGTCCTGAGGCACCCTGAGATGCGTGGATGGCCGGGTGGCCGCCTGGTGTCCTGGGGGAGCCGGAGCCTGGTTGTCCTCCCAGATCTGCCACGGACGAGCTGTGGGACCCCCATGCTCCATCCTCCTGCCACCCATGTGTGGCCGGAGTGCACCCCACTATGGGAGTGGAGGTCACAGAGGCCCAGTCACCTGTCCAGGGCCAGGTGCACCCCCCGCCAGGCGAGCCCACCTGTCCTTCCTGGCCACTCGCTGCCCGCCCAGGCCTGCTGCCGCCTCCCCCCGAGGCCCGCCCCCGCCGCCCCAGTTCTCACTGGGATTTCTGCCGACGAAGCTCTTTCAAGATACCTGTTTGATGTTACCTCTCAGTTCCCGGAAAATTTTGAGCCACTGTCCCCCAGAGCGGCGTGCTAATTAGACCTCCGAATGCGTCTGCCCAGATGTCAACGCGGGCTACAGAACTCAGCAATTTTTCTCCCATTTCTAAGCAGCATTTGTTGTTTCTGCCAAGCAGGAAGCCCCCTGGTGTGGGCAGGGGTGTCTCAGGTGCCAGGCCGAGCCCCTGGAGCCCCCGGGCGCTGCCCCGTGCTCCGGGCAGGCCTTGGGCTGTGCTCCCTGGAGCCTGGCTCCGTAGCACCGCTGAGGCTGAGCCTGGGGGAGGGAAGACCCAGGGCCCCAGGCTCAGCGCACCCACGAACAAGGTGTAGCTCAGCTGGACCAGCTCTCCAGTTCCAGGCGGATGGGGAAGGGATTCAAAGTTACACGGAGGGACCAGTGGACCCGCTTGTCCGGCTGCCGAGGAGGGTTACCCCCACGGGCAGCCGGGCCGGAGAGGAGCCCCAGCCCCAGGAAGACAGAGGAACACCCCAGGGCTCTGGCCTCGGCCTCCGTGTGTCTGCACCAGTTAGGCCTGACTGCAGGCCACCCCCGCCTGCCCCCCACGGGCCTGGTGACCCTCCCTCCAGGCACTCTAAGAGGGCACTAGGGCCATCTCCACAGACCCCTACAGGGACCCCTGTGCACCTGCAGGGGTGCGTGGGCCTAAGCTGGTGTCTGGTTTGGGGCGTGGATGAGAAGCACTCGCTCTCTCCCGTGACATCCCCGTGCCCCGCGCCCCGCACCCCACACACTCATCTTCCAGGGTGGCCTGCGGGGGAGGGGCCAGCCGACCACGATGGCCAGGGGGCTGGTGTCATGGCTGAAGCTCAAGTTGGGGCCTGTCGGGCCTGGGGGCCGCGGGAGAGGTGTCCGGGAGGAGGCCGTCCCTTCACGTCTGCGCGCAGTGGGCAGCGAGGGCTCTGGGGTGCTCGGGAGGGGGGACGGGAGCCTCTTCCTGCCACCTCTGGAGGTGCCCGTCTACCTCCATGTCCAGCCAGGGCCTGAATGTGACCCACAAGGGTGAGCGCAGCTGACCAGCCCCCGGTCATCAGTGGGCAGCGGCCCTTTTGAGAGGAGTGGCTGGTCCCCGCCTGCCTTGCGGTGGCCTCAGCAGCTTTGGTGCCAGTTACGCAGAGTGTGGGCGGGAGCTGGTCAACACCAGAAGTGGCCCCGGGCACGGGCTGCCACAGACCCGTGGAGGGGTGGCCGGCCCCCAGGCCTGGGAGGGGCTCAGAGCACCGCTGGGGGCCTGGGGCTCTGCGCCACCCCTGTGGTCTCCCTGGCCTCCTGGGCGGCCCCATTTGCATGATTTTGGAGTTGATTGGCCTGAAGGCAACTCCCCTTAATCACAGCTGACAAGTCTCTGGTTGGAGCAGCAGCTGCCGCCAATTAGCCGCTCGGTGACTTGGTTTGTTATAGCCGCCTCAGCGTCTTCTCCCCGGCTCCCGCTCCTGCCTGCTCCCTTCGCTACCCGCCACCCAAGAACCTGCTGCATGGTGCCCCGCAGGTGCTGCCGGCCACTTCTCCAACCTGCAGGCCAGCTCCCTGGACCCCCGGGCGGAGCAGGACGAGCTGCGGGTGCAGCGGCTCCCAGGGGCAGGGTCTGTGGGCCGTCCTGGGAGGCGGCGCCTGGCCTAGGGTTTCTCAAACTAGGGCTGCCCATTTGTGTTAATGAGGTTTTATTAGATCACGGCACCACGGGAAGGTTGTCTGTGGCCACTTCTTGCCTACAATGGCAGGGTGACAGAGGCCTGGTGGCCCGGAACAGGGACTTCGACTGTCTGGCCACGTGTGGCAGTCCCCTCCTCTGACCTAGCCAGTGGCTCTTGAATTTGAGCGGGCATCAAAGTCCCCGGAAAGCAGGAAAGATGAAGAGCCGCAGCTCCCGACACTCGGAGCCGGCAGAGGTGACTGGGGTCCTGCCTGGTCAGCTGCTCCTGAGCAGGGCACAGGACGGTGCTCCAGGCGCCCAAGCCAGCCCTCTGAGGAGCTCTCTGTCCCCCGGGCTGTTCTGGTGTGTTGGCCAGTGTCCGTCACTGTCGAGGAACATCGGAGCTAACTGACCCGAGAAGCGGGAGGGTCGCTGTGCTCATTTTGGGGGTGTCAGTCACTTGTCCCTGTTGCCTCAGGCCTGGCGAGGTGGCACATGGTGGTGGGTGTGTGGTGGAGGGAGCCCCTCCCTCAGGCTGGGGACACCCCAGGAGGAGGAAGAGAAGGGCTAGGTCCCAGTGGACCCCATGGTGGGAAGACTTCCGATCAGTTCCACTCTTACTGTTTCTACCACGTCCCAGCAGCGCCCAGCGGGCCTCTGTCCTTCAACACGTGCGCCTTGGGGGACATTCCTGATCTCATTCTAGCGTCTGGTCACCACCCCCGAGACAAATGGGGAACCTGAGGCTCTGTCTGGTCCAAGGCTGGCGAGCTCTGCCCTGCCTGGTGCGCATCCCGACCTCGCCCAGGAGCGCAGCTGCCCAGCCGGTACCCACTGTGGTCTCTTCCGAGTCTGGATTCCACCCGGGGCCTGCTGTCGCGTCCTGGGTGCAGCAGTGTGACCAATGGGAGGTGGGGCCTTTCTCTCTCCGGTCTCTGTAGGCAGGTCGGTGATCTACATCTGTCTAGAAGTCACCCACTGTCACCTCTTTGAGGACTGGATAGAGCCCATCCCCCAGGTCTCTGAGTCACCCGAGGCCAGGTGACAACGCAGGGTTTAATGCAGGCAGCAACTTGGCATCTGCAGGGCCTTCCCCAGCCTCTTCCCCAAGACCTGGGAGGTGGAGGCACGAGGGGGTGGGGGTGGGCGGCCCACTTAAGGTCCCCAGGCAGGGGGGACCAAGTGAGAGGCCACCTGGGGATTCTGCGGTTACCTGAGTCCTCCCGGTCAGATCCCCCTGAATCACCAGGACGTTTTGTCATCTGGTGGCCCTCGTTTGGAAATGAGGGGCAGTGTCCCCGGGACTTACCAGGAGGCTGGGGATCCAGCAGGCTCAGTCCTTCCTGGGATGGGAAAATCCCGGTCCTGGGCGCAGGCCACGCGGCCTTCTGGAGAATGTGGAACCCCGTGGGCCCGGCTGGCTGCGGTGGGCCCTGGCCCTCTTCCAGACTTTGGATCATGTGCAAACTTTGATACTGAGGTGGAACCCGGGCGCACTTAACGGCTGAGCCACCCCCAGCCCTTCTTTGTTTTATTTAGAGACGGGGCCTCCCTGAGTTGCT
The DNA here is from genome assembly GCF_048772815.1 of Callospermophilus lateralis. Taxonomy (NCBI): domain Eukaryota; kingdom Metazoa; phylum Chordata; class Mammalia; order Rodentia; family Sciuridae; genus Callospermophilus; species Callospermophilus lateralis. The sequence goes on from NC_135308.1 coordinate 162,643,306, forward strand.
TAGGGCCTTGGTAAGTTGCTGAGGCTGGCAACTTGAGATCCTCCTGCCTCAGCCTCCCGAGCGGCTGGATGTTGGTCGCCGCCCGCCCCGGCCTGTACACACTCTTTAAGCCTTGGTGCCAGGTTCACCTGCTGCCCTCCAGGCCCGGGATGGGGTCCGTCCCTCTTCCTGGGCCTTGGGATGCTCCACCTTTCCAGGCAATGCCCTCTTTGTTTGCTTGTTGTCAATGACAGGGGTCAGGATGGGACACCCTCGACACCCCCTCAGCCTGCGGCAGAGCACCTGCTCCTGGGCGCCCCAGGCCCTTGCTTCTGTGCCCTGTCACAGCTGTGTGCCCCCCCTGCACTGGTCCCTGGGGCTGAGGCTTCTCTGACAGCTCTGGAGGCCTCCGTTCCTGTGGTGCTGCCCCTGATTGGGTGCGGGCGCCCTCCAGGTCCTCCCCTAGAAACAGGGCTGCTGTGGGTGTTCTAGTGAGGTGCCGGGGCCCAGGGCTTTGCCCAGTAGAAAGGGGGTGCTGGTGATGGCCCCAAAGCCAGGGGCTGGGATAAGAAGCCACCTTGTGCAGGGGGACATAAAACCTTATCCTTGTGGCCTGCTCACAGCTGGTCTTCCTGTGGCCCCGCCCTGGGACCCGGGGAAGGGGGACTCCTGCGTGCAGGACAGCTGTGAAGAGCAAGCCGAGCCTGTGCGCTGTGTCCATCCTTTCATGCATCACCAGGCTCAGAGAGGCCAAGGGACTTGCCCAGGGTCACACAGCTGGGAGGAGGCAGTGCGGGAACTTGAGCCGGATGTCTGGACCCGAGCAGAGAGCTGCCATGTCCCCGTTGAGTCTCGGGCGGGAGGCAGGGACGGGAAGCCCCCACTCCTTGCTGGGCAGCTGTGACCCCACCTGGCTCTTGGTCCTCTGCAGGGACACCCTGCCTACTCTCATCCTTCAGGGCTCTGCTGCCAGGCTCCCGGTCTGGGCCGGCTCAGCCGGGGGCCCGCCATAAACTCTGCACTCCAGTGTCCTCCTCTCCAGATCAGGAGAGCCAAGCCCCCGCCCGGGCTGCGCGAGGCTCCTCGGGTCTCCCATGGCTGCCCACCCCAGGCTGGGGACCAGGGCTAGATAAGGGCCTCTGGGCTGCTGTGCTCTGGCCTGGCTCAGGAGAGGCCGCGCTCCAGGACCGGGGAGGGAGAGGGCAGCTGGCTTCTGTGTGGCCCAGCTTTAAATGCCACCCAGAGCTGGCACTGGGCGCAGTGGAAATGCCAGCTTAGGTAGAGAGGGACCAGGTGCGTGGAGGCCTGGGCCTGGGGGTCAGGGGCCGTGCAGCTGCGCAGCCAAGGCCCTGGGGCCACTCTGCACAGGAGCCGGAGGGGCAGTCCTCCCTGGGGAGAGGCCTGGGGGATGGGCCAGGGGACAGGAAGAGGGTCAGCCAGGAGGTCGGCCGGCTGCTGACGACGCTCTGGGCAGACCCCTCTGGGCTCTGGGCTCCTTCCTCGAGAGGCTGACTGTCCCTGCAGAGGTCCCCAGTGCCTAGCATAGAGGGGCTCCTGCAAGGACCCGCCGAGCCCCGCCTGACCACAGGGACTGAGGCCCGAGAGGGGCTTCACAGGCTGAGTATGAGCGGGCGGGGCCTGGGATCGCCCTGTCCAGCCAGAGGCCCTCTCTTCACCCTAGCCCTGGCCTGTAGCCGGGCTGCAGAAGGCCGGGAGCCCGGAGACGACTGCGTAAGGACCACAGGACGGTCACTCCAGGGTGCGGCAGCCCTGACCCCAGACTGCAGCTCCACTGAGAAGGGCTGGGCTCCCCCCAGACGCACAGGGCCTGGGCCTGACTACACAAGGCCCGGCACCCTGCTGTCCTTTTGTTGGGGCTTAGGATTGATTGATGGTGACCAAGAGCCAGGAGAGGGGCTAGTGGCCCCAGAAGGGGATGGCCCAGGTCTGTCTGGGGATCTGGCTCCTGAGTCAAAAACCTGGTAGATAAGGACCGTGGACGTTTCCAGGTCTCTCTGGTGCTGGGCACAGGAGCGAGGCCGGGGTCCCTGCCCTGGACAAGTGCCCAGGCTGAGGGCAGCCAGAAGGGCTGCAAAGCCCCCGCAGACATGCACCTTGTGAGAGGCCACAGTGATGATGTCTGTCACCAGGGAGGTGGCCTGGGTGGCGAGGAGCCCTGTGTGGTGCCCACGCTGGCATGTGACTGCCCAGTCATGACCGTCTCCTCCACTGGCCTCTGTGTGGCCTTGACAAAGTGCCCGTGAGCTCCTCTGCCTGGCACCCTGTGTCAAGGTCCTGGTGTGGGGTTGGGGACGGGGCTCAGAGCACAGCCGGTGTGTCTGGAGAGCTTCGGCTGAGTGGCCAGCTGGACGCGCGTGGCCAGCAGTGGCCAGCTCCCCCAGCCCCCACACCCTCTCTCTGGCTCTCCCCTGCAGGTTCCCCGCGGGCCTGGCCTTCTGACCCTTGGTTTGGACACATGCACTTCCTCAGCTCCCTTCCCACCCCGGGCGGGAGCGGCTTCCTGTTCTCGGCAGGCCAGCCCAGAGCTGCCAGGCAGAGGCCAGGGGACAGACCCCTGGCCCACTCAGGCCCCTGCATATGTGGGGGGCACATTCCTCCTGAGTCTCCTTCCCGCACACAGTAGGTGCTCATATGGTGCACCTTCTCCACTTGCCCTTCCATGTCCTTTTTCTGGGTTCCCCACCCCTTCTTCACTGGCCCTCTTTATGATGGTCCCTGTGGGTTGTGGGGTGCCAGGAGCACCCAAGCCCTGCCCACCTATGGCACCATCCCTGGTTCCCTTCCTCGACCCCGCATTCAGCTCAGCCCACCTCTGGGTCTTTGCACGTGCCAGACAGTGGTGCGAGCCCCTGCAGGCCCAGCCTCCTTGGTCTGCTGCAGGCCAGCCTACCTGTCCCACCTCAGCTCCCAGCACTGTGCCCACCCAGACCAGGCCAGGCCCTCCCTACGCCCTCGGGATGCCCCAGGTTGTGGCACAAGGACGTATGGTCGCTCTGCAACGTAGGAGGGATGGCGAGAGGGAGGAGTCCTGGGCCCTGCCAGCCCGTCAAGGTGGGCGTGTTGCCCGGGCCTGATGGGGGCTGAGACGCGGGGCTTTGGCTCCTCTTCTCCTGGGTGTCTGGGCCCCTGGCACCAGGGGAGGCCCCAGGAGAGCCGCAGGGCCACCCACCGAGGCACCGCTGCCCCTCCCCCGCCTGGCTCTGGGAGTGAGTCACTGTCATGTGATGTTTGTGCTCTCCACCGGGAAGTGCCGCGGGACTCCAGGCTGCCTTATCTCCTCCGTGCAGCCCAACAATCCGCGGACACAGGCCGAGGGTCGAGTTGCCAAGGGCCACGGCTGTCCCTGCCCACCCCCTGCGTAACCAGGGAGGAGGCCGAGGGGGCCGGGAGGCCCCAGGAGAACCCAGCAGCCAGCAGCTGCCCGCATGAGCCCCTCCCTCCCGGGCTCTGGCGTCCACACCTGCAGGGCAGAGTGACAGGCAGGCCAACACCCCAGAGAGCCAGAGAGCTCTAATGGGGACACAGCTGGCTCAGGGTGAGGGTGTGAAACGGGGGACACTAGGGACAGGGTTTAGGACTTGGACCCAGGGCTCAGAAGGCAGGGGCCAGGGAGAGGGCCTTCTGTGGGCATCAGGTGGCCGGTCCTCCTGAGGGGGCTAGGGGGGTCAGGAGCAGTCCCCAAGGCTGCCGCCCTGCTCACCTGCCCACAGCCCCCTGCAGTCTGCGGGGCTCCCCCCACCCCCGCCTGGCCGCCGCTGTTCCCGTCCAGGTGTCCGCTCTTGGAGGTGAAGTGAGTGTGTACCCAGCACCTACTGTGCGCAAGGCCTGGTGGGGGATTGGAGGCACGGAAGTCCCCACCTCTGGGAGCTTGTCCCAGCAGGGAAGGAAACCTGTGCCGCCCAAGGCCAAGCTAACGTGGGAGGGGACCTGGAGAACCAGGGCGTGGGGGTCAGACACAGCCGGCTGGGGGCCAGCTCTGTCCTCTAGACGCTGGCCTTGGGAGGAGCGGAGTGGGCGACGCCAGATACCCGCCGTCCACGGTGCCCTGCCAGCCTCTGCTCCGTTCGTCCACCTTCTGCCCCGACCAGGGCGGCCATGGTTGCCTGAGCCGGTGAGGAGGCCGTGGCCAGCGCACGAACTCACCCGGTCACCCGGCAGGCAAGTGCTGCCACTCCACAGAGGTTGGGGACTGAGGGCGCTGTCACGCAGAGCCACCGCAGCAGACCTGCTTCAAAGTACACCCGCCGCCCTGCAGCTCTGGGCTGATCCCTGCGCCTCTCTGCGCAGCGAAACAGAGACGCTTGTGCCCACGGTCACTCCAACGGCTCAGCACGTTCACCAAGTGCCCACCGTGCCCTGCCCCCGCTGCTCAGAGTGGGCTTGGCAGGGCTGGCTCCGTGGGCACGCTAGTGACCCGGGCTGGGGGCCAGCAGGGCTCGGCTCAGGGTGCTGCACTAGGTGCAGGGCCCCGTCCCGTCCCTCACACTGTGGTCCTGCAGCCCAGCACCCCGACAGGTGGCTCTGACCAGTGTCTGTTTCTCAGATGTGCGGAGCCACCTTGGCCCCAGCCAGCGCTGTGAGGGGACGTGTCCCAGTTCCTCCTGCCAGCACAGGAGGGTCACAGGGACAAGCTTTGATCTTGCTTCAGGCAGGAGTCTGAGCAGTGTTTATTCCTGGACCTCGCATTCCAGGGACGTTTCATAACCTCCTCGCACGTGTCGTCCTGAAAACAGACGCGTCACCAGGGGCCGCCGGGAGGGGGCGGCCTGGGGGCCGGGGCCTGCTCGCGCTGGCCAGGGCAGTCCACGGTGTGCGAGGCCAAGGGGCCAATGGGGGAGAGCAGCCGGGTCCCAGTCCCTGCCCGTGTGAGGCTCCTACACACCCATGGGCACCTGCCACCCGCAGGGCTGCCTGTCCCCTGTCCTTGCTGAATGCTCGTCCACGTTAACGCCAACATGACTGTCACTGACAGTCCTGCAAGTCTGGCCACTCAGCATCATGTAGCTGGCATGATGACCGTCCCCACCCTGCCCGGGCCGCAGGTCCCCAGGCCGCGGGGCCTTTCCCGTCCTGTTTGACGTGCCGCGCGCGGCCCACAGTGGCAGAGCGGCAGGGCTGTGGGACGGGCCTCAGCAGAGGCTCCCGTTTCAGGGACGAGTGGCCTCGAGTGGCCTCCGGGCAGGTTCCAGTTGCCCAAGCCAGCTAGGGAGGGCACCAGGGAGAGGGCCACTCCCCGCCAAGGCCCAGGCTCTGGAGTGCGCCACCAGCTGCTGGGAGCCCGGGGGACCTTCACCTCCCCTGGCCTCCCGCCCTGCCCTGGGGAGGGGGCCAGGTGGCTTGGGGCTTCCACCGTGATCAGCCTGTGTCCTTCTCTGTCCCCGGGCTAGAAAATTCAGGGCCAGGGCCAGTGTGCCTCAGAAGAGGACCATGTCCCTGGGGCAGTGTCCTGACCCCTGCTCCCTGTGCCCTTCCCACAGTCTGGAAGGAGGACACAGATCAGGTAGGCAGCACAGCCCCTGGCCCGGGGGGTGGGGAGGGCCAGCAATTTGGGAGCCCCCTGCAGGAGCCACAGGGTGGGGAGGAGAGGCCTGGGGTGGGCTCCCCGGTGGAGCCTCAGGCGCCGAGCACAGCTGGGAACAGAACGTGCAAAGGCTCAGAGGAGCCACGGGCCTTGGAGGCTGAAGCTGGAGGAGCAGAGAGGGTGAGGCTGTGCTCGGAGGCCTTGGGGTGGGCGAGGCCGGACCTCCTAAGCAGGGTGAGCAGGCAGGCACTTTGGAAAGCCGGCCTGGGGCCGCGGAGGTAGAGGCCAGCTGGGAGGACCCGTGGGGCTCCATGAGGGTGAGGCTCCGGCACCCCGTCTCAGCTGTCACACATGCGCCTGTGGATCACGTACCCCATAAGCCCCTTCGAGCACAGAGGACTCTGGGACTTGGTGGCTCACCCGGGTCACATGGGTTTGGCCTCAGGCAGAGCAGCCCAAGCCCCAGGCCTGGCCGCCCTGGGTGGTCCCCGCAAGAGGACATGCACTCGGCCAGGTGCCGAGGAGGCAGGGTGGGCTGAGGAGGGCCAGCGGGAGACCCCAAGCCAGAGCTTCGGCCAATGGTGTCCCCGTCACCCCCCACCAGTCAGTGGGGCCCTGCCCCAGGGTTCCTCCCCGCGTCCTGGTGGCCTGGCTGATGTGCAGGGACCTCCCGTCCCCGAGGGTCTAATTCATCTCCCAGCTCCGCGGCTGTCCACACGCCCTCCCCCAGCTCCCCAGCCTTGCCAAATTTGGTGTTTAAAAATAACCCTCCAACCTCAGAACAGCAGTCCCCGGCTGACCCGGGCGGCGGACCACAGAGATGTGGGCCGGACTCGTGATTCCAGGTCAAGAGCGCCCAGGGAGCCCCCGAGGCAGCATGTCCCCCAGCTCTCCAAGGGTCGGCTCGGAGCTGCCATCTCTGGTGGCTTAAACTTTTTCAGTGAAGTGAGCCGGGGAAGACAGACCTCACTGCGCTCGCTGGGGGCCTGGGGGCCTGGGACGCCTTTTGGGCGCTGGGAGGTTGAGTGGTTTTGGAGCCTGCTTGGCCTCCTGCCTGCAGCCAGGTGCCGTGTGAGCTCCAGCACGTCACTTTGCATCTCTGAGCCTCAGTCTCTCCCTTTCTGAGATGATCTGCCTCCTGGGGCTGCGTGGGGTTCGCGGAGATAACAGTGAGGTACTGGACAGTGTCCAGCTCAGCCACAAAACAGGCAGCGGATGGCAGCCCCCAGGGGCACCCAGAAGCAGGGCCCAGCAGGCTGGGCAGCAAGTGGATGTGAGGCTCCCGCTAGAGCGGACGTCACCTATGGCAGGTCCCGGGTGGGGGTGCCTGACTGTGTGACATGTCCTATTCCCAGTGTTCGTGGTTCCCAAACCCAGGTCCTCTCTGTGGCCCTGCAGAGGGCCCAGGCCATGGCTTTGGTCTTGTGACTGGGCAGGGGATGTGTGGCCCGAGGCAGTGTCCGTCTAGGACCAGGCTGGCCCTGGGGCCCTCGGGGTGTCTGCAGCCACCTTCTGGCCCAGAGGGAACGGGACATGACTGGCCTCCCCAGGACTCTGCCTGCAGTCCTGGTACTCCAGCCCCTCGGGAGCCTCGGCAGTGAGGGCCCCACCCTGGACCACTGTCCAGCAAGCGGGTGGTGGCTTTGACTGCTGCTGACTCAGGCCAGGCACGAGGTGGACAGGGGCCTGTCGGCCTGCAGAGCCTGGGAGCAGTGCCCAGGCTGGATGGGCTGGACGCAGATGAGTTAGATGTGGGGAGCCCCTGCTGTGGGCAGGACCTGCCCAGCCTGGACGCGGGTGACCCTCGCATCAGGCTCTGCGGTGGCTGTGATTTCAGCGCCACAGAAAGAGGCCTGAGGGCTGGCTGGGTTCCCTCCAGGCCTGACTGCTGTGCCCGTGCCCTGCGCTCTGGCCAGGGCCTGTGGAGGTCAGGGGGTGCAGCTGGTGAGCACCCCCCACAGCACAGCCAGGGGACAAGGACCCTCCTCTGTCATGTCCCTAGAACCCAGGTGGGAGCCTGGCTGAGTTGGAGGTGGCAGGTGGCTGCTGAGAGGAGGAAGGGGCACCAGTTTGTGAAACTGGAAACCAACAGGCCTGGGGGGAGGGGCGGGCTTCTGGGCAGCAGTCAAGGGGGGCTTCGTGGAGGAGGTGGTATCTGAGCAGCTTCTGACTGAGCTGCTGCAGGATGGACTCAGCAAGGAGGGCCAGGCGCCCCAGGGTGAGTGACCCCCCAAAAACAGGCAGTGGACTTTGTAGGGAGTGGCAGCAGCGGGAGGGAGCCCTGCCCTGGTGCAGGTGGACCTGTGTCACTCACCCACTGGCCCAGTAGCTCCTGGACTTGAGCCCCTGATCAGAATTAGGGCAGCCCCACCCTAGGGGTGCTGGAGCCTGGGGACTTGACTCTGCCCCCCAGCCTCAGCTTCTCCCAGTCTGCAGGTCGGGCCCAGGGCTCCGGTGGCTCAGCGTATTTCCAGGGTGGATCCTGAGGTTTCCCTGCAAGGAGACCTCTCCTAAGCCCTCAGATGCTTTAAACTCCGTTCACCCTCCCAGGAGGCCGAGGGGGGCAGGGGGGGCCAAGCTCAGGGCAATGAAGCAGCTCTCAGCCTGGGGAGCCGCAGGGCAGGTGGGAGTGGGAGGCTCCGCGCGGTGCTGAGACCTGAGGGGCCCGGCGAGCCCCACGTCACCACCAGGAGTCTCGACGCGAAGGCTGCCAGCCAGGGGTGTTCTGCAGCCAAGCCACCCATTCCTGGCAAACCGAACCTCCTGGGGTGGGCACCCCGTTGCTCAGGCCCCCGGTGCCGCTCTGTGGCGGGGGCGAGGTCAAGGCTGCGAGCCTGGGTTCCAACCTGACACCCCGCGCTGGTTTCCAACCTCTGGGTGTCGGAGTGGCTCCCCGGTTGCCTGTCCTGCAGGCCTGAGTGCCCACAGGATGCAGAGCTGCCTCTGGCCCCCCTGGTGGCCTCTCTGCCCTCCCTGACCAGGCTCCAGGAGCCGAGGGCGGGGTTCTGGGACAGTCTGAGCTGGGTATCCGCTGCCCTTCCCCCGCTCCTCTTCCAGAGCCGGTTGTCAGCTGTGTCTCTGCAACTGTTCATCCCAGACTGTCTCTGGGGACACTCGGTGAGGGCCTGCCGAGTGGACCCAGGACTGACCAGAGGGAGCCTTCTCTGTGAGCAACAGGGAGGCCCTGGGGGCCCCACTCCCCGGTCCTGTGGTCTGACTCTCCCAGGGACCCCAGGCCAGTGGGGCCCCCCAGTGCGTGCCCTTTTGTGACGGCTTGCTTCCCTGAGCACAAGGTCCCCAGGTCCATGTGCCCGGTGACGTCAGAATCCCCTGCTTTCACAAGGCCGAACAATACTCTGTGTGTGTCCCGCTGCGTTCCATTGTCGCGCCCTGCCTCCCGTGAGTCCTGGGAACCTTGGCCGCTTCCCGCTCTGCTCCTGGAGGAGCTGGTGGCGGGGACCTGCTTCCAGCGCGGGGCGAGCTCCGAGCCTCGTGGATTTTAAATATTCATTTGTTTGTGTGGCTCGTCGCTGTCCTCGCGGAAGGCACACGGCTCTGCCTAGTCCTGTTCCGCTTCTCTTTAGTCCCCGCCCTGTCCCCAGGGCCTGGGGAGCCCCTGCCCGGTGCTCGCCCTCGGGCCAGGGGTTAATGGAAGTCCCCGTTAGGGACGCGGCCCGCGGGTTATTTCCACCACCCGAGCCGTCCTCCTCCTCTGATCCAGTCTCATTTTGCGGTGAAAAGAAAAGGAGGTGACAGGTGACGGGTGGGGAAGGCCGTTCATTCCCGAGAGGAAATTGGATGGCTGGTTTCCACCCTCAGCCGCCCTGCGCCCGCCCGCAGGTCCCCGCCGGCGACAAAGCCGGCCGCCCACACCCAGCCTCCCCCGGGTCTCATTAAACAGGCGGCGCTGCACGGATCGATGCCAGCCAAACGATGACCAGTTGTGGCCCGCAGTCCCGGAACCGGCTCGCCCTGCTCCTGTCCCTGCTCTTCTCCGCAGGTAAACCCTGGAGGCGGGCGGGAGGGGCGTGGTCAGCGTGGCCCAGCCGGGCGCCGCCCTGGTGCCCTCCGACCGGCTCTCGCCCATGGCGGGTGGTGAGGACCTACTGTGCACAGCACCCTGCTCCCTCGCCCGGGTGCTCGAGGGAGAGCCCGAGGGCCCTTTGCACACGGCCCTGCCCGTCCGCCAGGCAGCTCAGGTCGCCCTGGTATAGATAGGGACACTGAGGCTCAGGGCTCACTTGCCTGAGCCAATACAGCAGGCTGGGGGCTGGGAACCTGGCCCAGGCAGAGCCCGGGTACTGGGGGCCACCCCACGGGTGCCACACCAGCTCCCCACGATGTCCCCTATCAGACTCCCAGTTACAAAGATGGGCATGCACTGCTCCAAGCCGGGGCTGACCAGAGAGGCCTCCCTTGCCCTCAGCAGAGGGGCGGCCCAGCACACCAGCCAGCGCCTGCTCTGAGCAGGGCCAGTGCGGTCTCTGCCGGAGGCTTCCTGTCCTTCCTGCTCCTCCTCTGTCCACTGTCTCTGTCTCCGACTCTGTTTCCTCTCTGAGCCACTGATGTCCCCTGGTGGTTTCCAGCCCCCACCACGTTGCTGGGCACAGCTTAGAGGGAGGCCACGAGGGGCTGGGAGTGGGGGTCTCCGGGCAGGGGCTTCCCATGCATGGGCTCCTCTGGTCCTCACTGTCCCCTCCTCCTACAAATAAGAAAGGACTCTGAGCAGGAAGCAGCTGCCCCATCAACTCCTGCTGTGTGAGGAGGGGAGCCGGGCACTGCCCTGAGCCAGTACAGCCTGCTGCTGGCCCCTCAGGGGGAGCCAACCTGCCTTCCCCAGGGAGCGGAGGGGGACGAGGGGGCCAGGTAGCCTCGGGACGCTCCAGCAGTCCTGGCTCCTAGCCCAGGGCTCCCTCGGTTCAGGGAGCTGCAGGGCTTCCTGGTGGCTGCCAGTGGCCAAAGCCGGTGGCGCTGACTGTCCGGTGGCGCTGACTGTCCGGTGGTGCTGACACTGTGAGCTAGGTGCAGGGCAGGACCCTTCTGTGTGCTGGGCCAGCCCCCACCACCCCCGTGTCCACACCCCCCAAGGCCAGCTCCTCCCTGCCGCCCTGCCCACCCCAAGTCCTGTGGCAGCTCTGGGGCCTGTCCCAGAGCCTGGGCAGGTCTTTCTGGCTAGCACGTGGCCTCTGGCTAGCTGGTCCCTCCCAGCTGCCCACAAACAGGTGTGAGTAAGCCACGGCAGGGCTTCCCAACGGACTGGGACCGAGGCGGGATTGATGGCCACGGCCACCCTCAGCTCTGGTCATGGCATGTGGCTCTGCCAGGTTGGGGTCCACCTAGCCCATGAGCATCCCTGGTGGGCTTCCTGGACAGACTGAGGGCCGTGCCCCAGAGCTGATCTGGAAGAACTACGAGGGCCCGAGAAGCTGCTTTGGGACGAGTCCCCAGGGGTGCAGTGCCGGGACCATGCGTTGAGGACCGCTGCTCTGAGCCTCACTTTGCCCTCCCTGCAGTGGAACCCAGGATCTGTCAGCAGAGGCTCCATCTGGGCATGTGCAGTCACCTCTGCTCCTGGGAGAACGTTTCCCAAGGTCAAGGGGGTCAGGGGGTCAAGGGAGCCCAGAGGCTCCTGCCCCACCCCGCAGAAGAGGGTGCTGTCCTTTGGGGAAGGGGCACAGAATTTGAGTCGGGGCACCCCAGCCAGCCTCTTCCCTGGGAGCCTGAGGGGCGCCGCCCACCTGCCAGCCCAGCCCCTCCTGGCCTCCCCCAGGCACAGCCTGGGGGTGAGTGTGGGTGCAGCCTAGTAACCTCGGCAGACAGCTCCCAGCTCGCTGGCTGGCGGAGGCTTTGCAGAGCCAGTGCCTGGTGGTTGGAGAGGCGCATTCAGCCCGCGAAGCCCCTTTTCAGCGATACAAATTAGATACAGGATCCCTTTTATGAAGATACTAATTAAGCCTGAGGCAGCGGCTCCAGGGTTTCCATTGTTCAGCCTGCGCTCCTGTGTGTCACCCGGCTGCTCATAAATACCATCCTGGGCCTGCAGGCCTGCGGAGGGCCGGAGCTCGGGGAGGGAGAGCAGAGTGCTGGCTCCCCGCAGTGGGGAGGGAGCCTGGGAGGCCTTGGGGCCTGGCCGGGTAGCAGGTGGGCAGGACCACTGGCTGGAGAGGCTGCTGCTAGAACCCAGTCTCCTCCATGCCTCTCACCCCAGGGGCCAGCCTGGTCTGTCAGTGGCCCCACCCAGGAACAAGTGGAATCCAAGCAGGCCTGGGTTCATTCCTGCTCCCCCTGCTTCCCAGGGCAGCCGCGTCACTGCAGGCCTCTAAGCCTCAGTTTCCCCGTCTGTAAAGTGGGATTCCCAAGCCCACCTGCTAGGGTGGCCACTGGACTAGATGGGATGGGCCTGGGAGGCGCAGAGTGGCCGCTCAGTTACTGTGAGTGCCTCCTAGCTGCTGGAGGGGTCCACGCGAGGGGGGCCATGGCTCTTCCCTGGAGGAGCCCCGAGTCCCTGGCCTCAGAGTATACAACCAGGGCTTCTGGGGAAAAGAGGAGGCTTCCCGGGGAGGGAAGGGCCAGCAGGACTGGACCAGCTGCCCATCCCTGCCCCTGGGCACAGTGGTCAGGGATCCCACTGAATCTGGTGACCTGTTTTGCAGTCTCCTCCGCGCATTTCCGGGTCTGCGAGCCGTACACGGACCACAAGGGCCGCTACCACTTTGGCTTCCACTGCCCCCGGCTCTCTGACAACAAAACCTTCATCCTCTGCTGTCACCATAACAACACGGTCTTCAAATACTGCTGCAACGAGTCTGAGTTCCAGGCGGTGATGCAGGCGAACCTCACGGCCAGCTCCGAGGGCTACATGCACAAGTGAGTTCCAGCCAGCCCCAGGGCAGGTGCCACAGTGACCCCTGGGGAGCGTGACCCCTGGGGAGCAGTGACCTCTTGGGAAGGGGCCCAGGCAGCCCAAAAAAGCCTCCAGGGTCTGCCCTCTGAGCAACCCAAGTGCCACGCCCACCTCTCAGGCCTGCTAGAGGCTCCCTGGGGTCCTGTGCTTAGATGGGTTTCAGGTAGAGAAGGTGCCGGCGCCCGGAGTCCCCTGGGCCCAAGTCCCCACGTTCATTCAGCCTTGTTCAATGGTATGGATGGACACCATGGGCTCAGAGGTCAACCCTGCAGTCCTTTCCCTAAAGTGATGAAAACACATTGAGATCAGGCTCCTGAAGGAGGGGACCAAGGTAGGGGAGCAGAGACTGCAGGTGGGAAGCAGGGGATGGGCCAAGTCAAGGCCTGGAAGATCAAAAGCGCCTGCTTCTCTTACTGTGGACCACACTGAGCATCTTCACATGCTGAGGGCCGTTTGAGCTTGTTACTGTGAGCTGCCGGAATGTGTCCCTTTGCATTTTGGACTTTTTATTTATTTATAGGAATTCTTTATATCTAAGAAGAAACATTTTCGTATTTTGCCTTTGATTTGGTGATTTTTTTTCCTCTTACTTCATTTTGATTGTTATGCAATCACATTATTTCCAATGTTTTCCTTTTAGGACTTCTGGGTTTTATATCATACTGAGCAAGGATTTTCCTAATGGGGTTATTGAAAATCCCCCCATGTCATCTCTACTTCTTTTATGTGTTACTTTCTTTTTAAAAAATCTATCATTTACATCAAAAGACTTATATTGATGTAAGTTTTGAGCTAGGAATTCAGTTTTATTATCACTGTTGTTTTGTTTTTCCCAAATGGGGAGCCCACTGGTTCCAACACCATTCACTGAACTGTCCATCTCCTCTCTGCTGGTGTAAAATGCAGATATCATGTACCATAATGTGCTGAACCCGAGTGTCAGGCAGATGGCGAGACTCTCTGTGATCTCTTGGCTGGTGTCTCAGTGTCTCACTCTGCTAACTACGGTGATCTTTAGTATGTTTTCACATCTCGGCTTATTCCCCGGGCTCTTGGTTATATGAACGTTTGAATTAGCTTGTGTAGTTCTGCAAAGACACAGAAACAAACAAACAAAAGAAATAAAAAACCCCACCGACCTAATCATGACTTTGAACTGATATCATTTTGAATTCATAGGTGAAGCCAAGAAATGACTTTTCATTTGTGGACTATTTATCTCCAAGGATACAGTATATTTCTATGGGTTCAAATTTTCCCTCGTAGCACTTTACAGTTTTCTTCGTAGAGATGTTGTACAATAAGCTTTGCATTTATTCCTACTTATTTCTTTTCATGTTGCTATTATAAATAAGGTGTTTCCTTCCACCCTGTCTTCTGACTGCTCAGATGATAAAGGTGATAAAAGCTAATCATTCCTATTTATGAATTTTGTGAATTTCGTACTCAGCCAACTTACTAAAATGTCTTATCTTTGTAACACTTTTCCAGTTGATTCTCCTGGGTTTCCAGTTAGGATAATTTTGTCTCCTACTTTCTAATGAGTGTGCCTCCCTTCTTTTTTCTTGTCCAAGTGTGTTGGCGAGTACCTCTAAAACAACGGTGTTGGCTCCTCTTTATTGGTCAGGCATTCTTACCTTCCTCCTAACTTTCACTTAGGAGGAAGGTAAGAATATGATGCTTCAAATATCTTCCCAGAAAGAATGAGGCTGACTCTTAGGTCGATGTATTTTTTCCTGGTCAGGAGACATGGGCTTGAGAGGGGTTGTTGTGGAGTGCCTGTGAAGGAATCAGCAGGACCACTGGGGGCAGTGGGCTCGGAGCTGAGCCTCCATCTCTCCGTCTGTCGCGGGGACTCCCAGGGCTTTGCCTCATGCTGTGCTCACTCAGGGGGAAGCTGCGTCCTCCCTTTGGTTGGGCAGGAGATGCAAACTCCCCTCCTCCCCGCAGGCCAGCTCCCCAGCCTGCCTTCCTCAAATGCACGGCTTCCCCTGAATATCTTGCCATCTGCTCAGGCCTTGGAATAATTCTGTGTGTGAAGTCGCTCAGCGAGCCCCGTCCGTCACAGCGGGACTGGAATCAGGCCTGCAGTTTGACCCCAGCCTTTTCTAAGAACGAGGGCCAATTCGTGAGGGAGCAGAGCGGCGCCAGGACGGGGGTTAGGACCCGAGGGGCTGCGGGGGCCGTGGAAGCCTCTTGGAGGCTTGGCAGCAAACCAGACTGTGCAGGGGCTGGCGCCTGGCGCCTGGGATCCTTGTTCCGGAGCCCACAGGTTTCTATAATCTGCACACTTCCCGGGATTGCACGTGGAATACGCCACGGTTCCAACCCAGGGGCCGCTGGCTGCTCGAGGGCCGCTGGCTGCTCGCGAGCAGCTGGACCACAGAGGAAGGCCCTCGCTGGAGAGGACGGGTCGTGGGAACTGGAACTTGAACTTGCGCTTTTACTCCTCGACCTTAAGAAGCACCCAGGGAGCGCCTTGGGCAGGCTCTGCGCCACTCTCCCGCCTGCCTCAGCGGCCACCCATCCTTAGCCATGTCACACTGGGGAAGATGGGCACAGAGCAGGTGAGCCACCTGCCTGGGGAAGGCGCGTGGCGGAGCCCGGGAGGGCTGGAGTTGCCTGGGAATCCTGGAGCCTCGCGGATGGAGGCAGATCCGAGGGGGGAGAGGCCCAGACAGGGCTGTGCCGGCCCCCCTGACCTTGGGCAGGTCTGCCTCTCCCACCAGATGACAGCAGCGCTCCTCCCACCGTCCTGGCCTCGACCCGCGGTGCCGGTGGCCTGCGCACCCCTGCTCCTGTGTTCCCCAGCGTCTTCCTGCCCCTTCCTCCCTGGGGGGTGGGAGGCCTGGTGTGATGAGCCCCCACAGACCTGGACTCCACCCACCCGCACTCTGCATCCTGGAGGGAGGCCGGGGTGTCCAGTGGGCTGAGCAGGCAGGCGAGAGCCCCCCGGCCCAGGGGCCTCCGACCGAGATCCCTGCAGGAGGTTCAAGGGTGACTGGGGACCAGGGGGTGGCAGGGCCTCCTGGGGTGCGGAGGTGCTGGGACCCTCTCCTGAGGGAACCTGGGGCCAGGAGGGCTCTGAGCTGTCCTTGTGCCTCCAGGACGGTGCCCGGGACAAGGGGGCCCTGGAGCACCTGGGGTGACCAGAGGCCCAAGGACAGCTTGGGGCTGTGGCCCCACAAGGGACGACCTGGGGACGGATCAGGGCCTCAGGAGCCCCTGTCCAGCTGCCTGGGCTCCAGGACTGTGGGCCAAGCCCAGGTGGGCGGGTGGCAGAGGGGCAGCTGGGGAGTCTCGGGTGGGAGCCAGCATCAGATTGTCACCAGATGGTGGGGACGGGGCCTGCGTGTGCCTCAGGAACAGGCAGAGCCCACCTGGGCTGTGGCCGTCCTGCCCTGGGCACGCTTGGCCGCAGGCCCCTGGGGTGGGCTCTCCTCAGCCTCTAGTAGCCGCTCTGGGAGGACGAGAGCCCAGTCGGGTGGAGGCTGGTGAGGTCACCCGTCCCAGGTGACAGCTAGAGCCGGGTGGGAGCCGCGTCCTGCTCCTGGCCTTGTCGGGAGAGCCTGGACCTGTCGGGCTCACACCAGGTCTCAGCCAGAGGCCAGAGTCCCAGGGCCCAGACACCTGCACCTGCCAGGGCCACACCCCGGCCAGCGGTCAGCCCAGGGGACAGCAGCTGGAGCGCGGCCCCCACCGCCCCGGTGGCTAAGTCAGTGGGAGGAAGGTGACCGGGGAGGGGCACTGGGCCTCCTTTATTTGCGATTCTCTGGAGGAACAGGGGTTTCTTGGCCCTGGCAGATGCCTCCCATCACCCGCCGCAGCGCTGTCACCTTCCGGCCACGCCAGGGGTGCTCAGGCCGTCCTGGGCAGGCAACTGGACACCCGCCCAGGACTCGGGCCCCCAACCCTGAGCCTCCACCCAGGGCTCAGGTGGGCAGGCACCAGGGCAGCAGCCGCCCCTCCCCGTGGCAGGGAGCAGCTCGGAGGAGGCGGCTCCGGGAGTCTCCGAAGGCCCGGGCACAGGGGTGCGGGCACAGGGCGCGGCGCTCTCCCCACCTCCCACGGGCCCCGCCCCGACGGCCTCCTTCCCCGTGTCAGGGGCCCCCCGATGTCTGGGTCCCAGCCTCCCCACGCCGTCCCCCCAGGGTGGGGTCAGAAGTCACCAAATTGTCTTGTCCCCCACTCACCCCTGCCCAGCCCTGCTGGGTGTCGAACTTCTGCTCACCCCACGCAGGAGGACTGGAGAGCTTCTAGAACCATCTTCCTGACCCGAGTGCCCTCCGCCTCCAGGGAAGGACCTGCCCTGGTTTGGGGCCTGACTCGCTGCCACCACTGCAGAGAGCTGTCCACGGGAAGGAGGCCCTGCTCGCCCCGCTCTCTGGGGCTGAGGCTCAGAGACAGTGACAAGAGGCCGGGAGCCACACAGCACTAAAGGACACGCAGGGCCCGTCCTCTGTCCCAGGACCCTGGCTCAGCGAAGGGTGATGAGCACCCGAGTCCCGGGGCCTGGGGACAGATGCTGTTTCTGCCTCCTGCTGTGTCCCTGGCTGAGGAAGTGGCCTCCCGAGGGACATCCCAGGAGGAGACGCCAGGCGCTGGCTCAGGGCTGCTGCTGGGCCGTGGCACCTGCCCTGCTGCATGGACCCCCGCGATCCCCGCCACCCCGCGGCCCAGCCCTGGTGGTGGCCCTGGGTGGGCCTGAGTCCTGGACAGGAAGCTGTGAAATCACCCCTCTGGCACCAGGACTGTGCCCGGCCCAGCTTGTCACATGACCAAGCCTGTTTTCAGAGGGGCATGGGTGCCCCTCTGAGATGCCCCCCAGGGAGTGGCAGGGACACTGTGACAGGAACAGCCTGCCTCCCTGGGCTTCCTGGGCCCGAAGCCAGGCCCTGCCACGGACTGCTGTGTGGCTTTGAGCAAAGCCCTTTGCCTCTCTGGGCCTAGGCCTCTCCAGCGCTCCCTCTGGGCCTTCCTTGAAGGAGCCAGCGCTTAGTGGGGCCTTTCTCTTTCCAGGCCTTGAGCTATTCCTTGAGCCCCAGGGCTTCACCACAGAGCAGGCAGCAGAGTGACCCCCTTTCACTCTGCTCAGCTCTGCAGCTGCTCAGCTCCCCGAGTTCCACAGGGAGAATTTGCAGAACCAGGATTTGAACCCGGGTGCCCTGACCTCCGCGTCCCCCAGACAGGCCCAGCAGGACTCTCCTGTGCCCTGGAGCCGGGCAGGGCTTGCTTGCGGCCTGAGCACAGCTGCTCTGGTCCCAGGAGACAGGGGACTCCTCCATGACTCAGTGACTGCCCAGCGCTCCCAGCTGCCGCTGTCCCTGGCTCTGCTGGCCTCGCGTCTGCCCCGAGCACAGCCTCTGCTCCTGACCCTGGGCCGTTCCTCGCACACGACGAAGACCGACATCCGGATGGAATTAGTCTCCAGCTCACGTATTTTTAATTGAATTTTTAAAATCATACCAGGCCTGACTCCTCCCAGCTGACCGACCACCAGGGCAGGACAGGGGCAGGAGCTGCCCGGGAACCGGTCTGTGGCCTGGTGGCCCAGCCTGCCACCCCCAGGCAGCGGAGGGGACCCGGTGCTGGCGGCACCAGCAGGGAGGGGCCGGGTGGGCAGCGGGTGGATGCCAACACCAGCCACTGGCCACGGAGTGCGATGATGGTGACCCTCGGCCAGGAGCTCTCGGAGGAGGGAGAAGCGGAACAAGCCCTCGGTTTCTGGCAGAGGCTGGGCCAGGACCAGTGGGCACAGCGGGCAGAGGCCGGAGAGCCCCAGGGCCCAAGCCCAGGGAGAGCAGCTCCCGTGTCTCTCTGGCGTCTTTCCTCGTCGGTCAGCGGGGTCGTCCCTCCTGGCACGTGGGCACACGGCGCCGTCTAAGGACTCAGAAGCGCAAGGCCCGGGCCCTTCACGGCGCCTAAGGTGGCTGCTCGGGGTCAGCAAGCGCCAGGAGGACGTCGGCGTGGAGGCCACTTGGCCATGAGTGAGATTGTCAGCAGCCTGTGCTCACCGCTGGGCAGAGACCCGCGGGACCCAGTGCTGCCCTCAGGGCCTCCCCGTGTCCCAGGGCGGACAGTTCTGCAGGACAGCGAAGCCCGCAGTGCACTCTGGGAGCGTCACGGCAGGCTGCCTGGAGGGGGCGGCGGCTGAGCCGGGCGCACGGGAGGTGGGCACAGTCCAGGCAGGCGGGCAGCGAGGCCCAGCCTGGGCAGGAGTCCACGCACCTGCTGCCCTTTGCTCCCGGAACCGGGTGCTGCGCTCCGGACTGGGTGGTCGGGGCTCAGGCGATGCTCGGTGCGGGGGCTTCCTTCTGCTGGACACGGCCGACCGCAGACAGCTGCCCCCTCCCCGCCACTCCCCTCGGCCCCGCGGCTGCCGTGGGAACCCTGAGAAGCCACTCTGGGGCTGCGGGAGAGAGGACGTCGGGGACAGCCAGGCCGCCTCCCCGTCTGCTGGCCACCTCGCTGCCCCACATTCCGCCCTTCCCAGCAGGAATTCTGACCAGAGGCCTCCAGAGAAAGCCAGTGTCCCCTCTGTGGTGGCCGTGGTGGGGACCTGGCCACCGCGACCTGCTGCCTCCCCCGCCCCCCAGCGGGCACCAAGCCTGGAGCGTCGGCCCTGGGGGTCCACACACCTGTCGGCACACAGCCGCCTCCCTGTCACCCGGCACCCAGCGGAGTCCTTGGTCCAAGGACTGAGTGGCCAAGAGCGGGGAGCACTGCTGGCCCAGCCCTGGGAGGCCCGGAGTCCGGAGGAGCGGCCCCTCTTCCTGCAGAGGCGCCGAAGCTAGGGCCGCTCCAGGTCTGGAGAGATCCAGCTCCTGAAAGCTGAGACTGGAGTCTGTGGCCTCTCCTCCAGGCCCAGAGACAGGCGGCGGTTCTCTCAGGAAACACAGCAAAGCCGGGCAGGGGAGGAGTGAGAACCAGGTCCCTGGCTACAGCACCAGGTGCCCCGCTCAGGTGGGGTCTCGGGGTCCCAGTGCCCTAGGGGCCTCGTTTGGGGACTGGGGAGCAACAGCTGGGCCTGACTCTACTCGTGGGTGCACGTTAGCCCTCCTCCTTGGTGCTGCTGGCACAGCCACCGAGCAGATGCCACACAGGCAGCAGCTGTGGGTGGCTTTGAGGGACTAATGACCCGGTTCCTCCAACAGCTGCAGGCCCTCGAGCACTGCTCGTGGCTCTGTGGCACCAGGGCCCAGGACACGGCCGACCCTTGGGGACCAGCCCCCAGCCTCAGGGAGGGGTGGGGGGAATGGAGCGGTGACCAAAGGAGGACGCGCACCTGGAGACTTCCTGGGGCTAGTGGCCTCCCACAGGGGCTGACGGGAGGAAGGAGAAGGCAGGTGGAGAGCTGAGCAGCAGAAGCGCAGCCTGTGCAAAGGCCCTGCGTGGGCGGCAGGCAGACCGCGCTCCTCAGGGACCAGCGCTGGCCACGGGGGGTGCTGGGCTGCACCTGGGTCACAAGGCCCTCCGGGAGTTCCGTCACCTCTGCCAGAGGAGGGTGCAGGCCTGGGTGCGCAGTGGGGGCGGGGGATGTTGGTGGATGAATAAGGAGCAGTGGGGGGACCCCCACCACACAGCCAGAGTGAAAGGCTCCCAGGAAGGGACAGAAAGGCAGGGGACGGTGGGACGGGGGCCACCGTGACTTCAGGCCATCGTGGAGATCCCCGAGCCGAGGCCCTGAATGACATGTTGGGGGTGAGGTGACCCCCGGTGTCCCCAGGCTCCTCAGCTGCCCAGGGATGAGTCAGGAGGTGTGTGCAGGGTGAGGCCAGGAGGGACGGGCAATGGCCGCCCAGCTACAGGGAGGCCCGAGGGAGGCGGCGGGGTGGGCGGAGCCTGCGTGAGGGCCTGGGTCCTCCAGGGCAGGCCCAGGACAGGGGGGGTGGGGGGGGGAGGAGGCAGCGGGGCGGGTGGCAGGGCCGAGCCTGGTGCCCTCTGGGAGCTCCCGCACAGCCCTGGCCCGTGCCCTCGGTGCCAGCCGCCTGGGCAGGGCTGTCCGCCTCACGTCCGTCCGTCTGTCTCTCCCCAGCAACTACACGGCCCTGCTGGGGGTGTGGATCTACGGCTTCCTCGTGCTGCTGCTGCTGCTGCTGGACCTGCTCTACTACTCGGCCATGAACTACGACGTCTGCAAGGTCTACCTGGCGCGGTGGGGCCTGCAGGGCCGCTGGATGAAACAGGACCCCAGGCGCTGGGGGGACCCTGCCCGCACCCCCCGGCCAGGGCCACCGGCCCCGCAGCCCCAGCCTCCCCCAGGCTCTCAGCCGCCGGCCCCCCAGGCTGTGCACACGCTGCGGGAAGATGCCCACAGCCCACCACTGATGTCCTTCCAGAGCTCGTCTGCCTGGTGAGTGACCGCGGCCAGTGCTGGCCGACTGAGCACCTTCTCTGGATCCTCACTGCTGCGCTGGGTCTCTGGTTGTAGTCCCTGCAGCTCGGGAGGCTGAGGCAGGAGGACCGCGAGCTCAAGGCCAGCCTCAGCAATCTAGTGAGGCCCTGGGCAGCTGAGGGAGACCCTGTCTCTGCGTAAAACGCGGAACAGGGCTGGGTGGCTCCGTGGCCGAGTGCCCGTGGGTCCCATCCTGGTACCACAGGTAAGAGAGAGGTGGCAGCGCAGCTTGGGAACAAAGCCCACAAGCCGACGCGCTGGGCGCTGGTGTGGGAGCCGCTGCCGCTGCACGTTACCTGAGGTTCCTGGCTGCAGAGGCAAAGCAGGAAAGGTGCTGGGTGTCCCACTGTCAGTGACCGGTCAGTGGGGACAGAGGGGCTTCAGGGTGTGGGAGACTTTCAGCCTGAGGTCAGGAAACAGGGAATCGACTGGTTCCTGTCGGTGCCTGGAGTCACACAGGGCGGGAGGTGACTCGGCAGGTGTCCCACGGTGCCTTCAGGGAAGAGAGGAAGATGGGGTGGGAAGGGCCTTGGAGGGGTCAGCCCTTCGGGACAGCTGCCCCAGCAGAGCCCTGCCCACAGGCCCGTCCACATTAGGCCAGCTCCCGTTCCTGCCTGGTTCCATGCCGTGGGGCGGGCAGACCTAGGCCTGGCCCTGGGCAGTGCACAGGTTGTCCCAGGCCCTGGGATCCTGAGCCCACTGTGAGGATGGCAGTGCCCAGTCGGGTGCCTGGCTGTGGAGCCCAAGCCAGGGCGGCCGAGCTCAGCCTGGGCACCAGAGCTGGGGCACAGCTTCCCCGCCCACCACGGCGCCCAGAGCTTCCTGCTGCCCCCCCCCCACCAGCAGCTCCCTCGGGGTGAAGGCCTTGCAGGCAGCCCAGGGCCCAGCGCCACTCCCAGCCCCGTGACCAGGTGGACGCCTGGCCCTTGTTGACCTCCCAATTCTGGGGAAGGGGTCAAGGGTAGAGCCCCAGCCCTCCCCAGGGTCGTCCTGAGGGTTGAGTTAAACACTGGCACGTAGTAGGTGTGCAGCTCACCTCTGGGGTGCCTCCCGGGAGGTGCAGCCAAGCTGGTCCATGATCACTGGTCACTCCAGGTAGCCACCGTCCCTAGTGAATGACGCAGATGATTAACACGAGGCGCTAAGCTGCGGTGCTCAGGGACAGAGGGAGCACCTCCGTCCTTCCTGGAGGAGGCAGGCGGAGCTGACCCCGTGGGTCCCTGGGCGGGTCTCCTGTGGCACCAGGTGATGGAGGACAGAGGGCAGGTCCCCACCCCAGGGGAGCAGGGACACAACCGCAGAGCAGGAGGGTGAGCGTCTGCTGGCGACGGGGACGTCCTGACCAGGGGGCACCTGGCGCCTGGAGAGCAGGGCGGTCTGGGGTGAAGCCGCGTTTCCTGCAGCTGGGGCTGGACGTTGGCCAGTGGCCCTCCCCAGCCCCTGGGCACACGTGCGTCAGGACGGCTCCTGCCTCTGGGGCCTGCCAGGGCCAGGTGTGACCGACGTAGGTGGCATCTGGCATCAGAGCCGGGCTGCCCGCCCGAGAGGCCTGCAGTGCCCGAGGGGGCACGTCCAGTCTCACCCGAGGAGGGCACCGCCCTGTGGACCCTCAATAGCACCAGCTGCCGGCCCCCGCTGCGTGGCGCTGACTGGGCCTGGCCCCCGGGCAGGACCACCAGCTGCAGCCACAGGGTGGGCACCCGCAGCATCCAGGCCCCAACGCTGGTCCCCACCCCCCTTCCAGCCTCCACGTCCCGCCAGAGGGCCTGAGCTCCTAGCCTGGCCGCTCGGCCCCTGCCCACCTGCCCTGCCCGCCTGCCCTGCCCGCCTGCCCTGGCCCTCCCGTTCATTCCCCTCTAAATGCCTGCTCAGCGCCTGGCTTCGAGGCACCCATCAGGTTTCCCTGGTAACCCACCCCGGGAGGGAGCTCAGCGGGGCTTCCACAGATGAGCCAACACAGGCTGCAGGCCCAGAGAGGGTGAGTGGCTTGCCCAGGGACACACAGTAAATCGTGGGCTTGAGCCCAGGTCTCCCAGGGCCACGCCTGGCCCGAGCCCTGTGCCCCGGCCCCTGCCCACTCCCCCAGAGCTTCCTCCCACCTCACCCAGCCGGAAACACCCCCCACTCCAGCCCCACGTCCCGCCTCCCCATCAGAGCTGGGCCAGTCACGCCTTAGCTCCTATTCACCCTAAAGCCTCCCCGGGCACCCGTCACCCAGGAGCCCAGGCGGGAGGCGCAGGTCGGCTGTGGCTGGAGGAGTGGACGCTGCCAGCCCCCAGGCCCCCGGGTCACTTGGAGCCCGGGGAAAGGCCCCATGTGGCCGGGAAGGGGGTGGCCTGCGCATCTCAACTCCAGGGAGTGCTCAGGTCCCGGGGTCCTGTTGGGTTTGCAGTCTCCTATGCACTGGGTCTGGGCCAGCTCCCCGCATCCAGAACAGGCTCCTGGACAGGCCAGTGCTGCCCGTCGTGGGGACAGCAAGGGCGAAACAGAGGGGCCCCGGGAGCCGGGTCCTCTGCAGGGTGGGCTCATGGCCCTGGCCCTGCAGGACTTGGGGGCCTGGTGCCACCTCTGTCCCCTGGCTTCCCCCAGGACCCTCCACCTCCTGCAGACCCACCAGCCTCCCCTGAGCAGTGGGGCCCCCCGGACGCTCTCTCCCCAGCTCTGCAGCCAGAGGCCCTGCTGTGTGGTTTCCGCTCTGCCCCAGGACCTTTGCACCTGTCCCGCCCCTTCCCGAACAGCTCCCCTCCCAGATGCCTGTAGGACTCACTGCCTCCTTCCCACCTGGTGCCTGCTCGGAGTCACCTGCCAGAGGCGTCCCGTCCTGGGTCTGCAGAGCCGCAGCCCCCGCCCCCTCTCGCCATCCCTTACCCTGCCCTGATCCTTGGTTGGGTTTGCTGCAGCCTGATGCCGCCTCCCTGTTGGCTTTGGTCTGTGGGGATGGGTGTGTCCCAGGTCAGTGGAGCCCCCCACACCAGGGCAGCACCTGGCACAGGGTGGACACCCAGGAACCAGGTGCAGAGTGGGCGAGTGCCTTCTGCCCGGCCTGGCGCGCAGGACGGTGAAGAGTCGCCCGGGCAGCTCTGTGGCTGGACCCCTGAGCTCCGTTTTATGGAGGAGAAACGGAGGCCAAGCGAACGGCTTAGCCACCTGCGGGGTCAGGGGGACTGGATTCCCGCCGGGGCTCACTCACCCTGGGGCAGGACCCAAGTGTCCCCAGGGGACAGGACGTCTGTTCCCAGGCGTTGGCATGTCCAGCCCTCTCTGCTCAGGTCCACGGCCACTGAAACAGCCTGGCGCCCCCTGGCCCAGCCACTTGAGGGCCGCCAGCCACCAGGCGGGGGAGGAGGTGCCGGGCCGGCCGCAGGGTGGGCTCCGCTCCTTTGGGGCCTCTCCCTTCCCTGGCCCCGCGGGGAAGGTCCTTCCTGGCCCTCAGAGCCTTGGCCGAGGCGCCAGCCGATGGCCATCTGGTCACCTGCTTCCTTCCTGGGCAAGGCACCCGCCCGAGGACCCCCGGGCACGGCAGTGAGCCGGGCCACTCCCGGGCTTATTTCACACCAGTTTTGCTCCTGGCCACCCTCGAGCAGAGCGGCCAGCTCCTGCCCCAGATCCTGGTCCACGGGGAGCCCGGGCACCCCGCTGGACGTCCCCGAGCCTCAGTGCTCCCGTCTGTAAAACAGGCACCGACAGGTTCACCTGCAGGAGGATCCTGAGGCTCAGAGTAGGGTCCAGGGTGCGGCCAGTCTGCAGAGGACACGGACCATCCTCACCACGGGGGTTGACCCTCTTTAGAGTCAGAATGAGGAGAAGCCCAGCTCCCGAGTCCACACGTGGCCACAGCCACGGCCACCGCGGGTGCCCTGCCCTCCCCGGTCGCTGACCACCGTGCGCCTGCGATTCTGCGTCTCGGTTTTCTCGGCGAGCGTCTGTCCCGCCGGCCGTGGTCCTGTGGATTCACTTAATCTCTCTAAATATCGCTTCAGCAGCGACGAGGCCCGTGGGCAGCATTGATTGAGCGGTTTCCCTGCCGCCGAGCGGGGCTAAGAGGCTCGGTGGAGGTTTTGTTTGACTTCTGTTTTGCTATGACAAGTACCGGTGGCGGGGCTCGGGGACAGCAGCCTGGGGGGCGGGAGCCAGCGAGGACGGCTTTGCCTGGTGTGTGCCTCTGGAATCGTTTCCTGCGATCAAGTTCCAGCAAGGACGTGTGGGGGGTGGCCGTTTAATGGCCCTGCCCACCAGTGCCCGCCTCGTGGAGGTGGCGTGGTGGCAGCTGGTCCCTGCGCCCTCTGGGCCGGCTCCCTGGGACGCTGGTGGGTGAGCACCTTCCCTTCAGTGGTTAATTAATTCCGCTCCCTCTCCTGGAGCCTCCCATTTATTTTACGGCGCCCCCAGGACAGTCGCTAATCGCAGTCATTTCCATAAAGCAGCGTTTATTTCCCAAATCCTCGTCCTGGCGCCTGGAGACGCGCCTCCCCGGAACTGTTTACTTAATCCATTTTTAATTGACTTTAAATCAAGTCGCCTGTTTAGGAACCGCAGACCTGCCCTAGCCGCGTCCCGAGAACTCGGGGTCCTTCCTACGTACCCGACCGCCCGCTGTCCCTTGCAAGGGCTGACCCTTGGATTGCAGGGTTTGGGGAGCCGTCGTCAAACGTGGCCGCGATAAAAGTGAAATTACATAAGCGTGTGATTAATTCAGCTCTAACAGACGCCAGGGTGGCCAACACTGGGGACATGGCTTCCTAATTATTCTGCTGGGTTCACGGTCTCGGTGGTCTTGGGGACGTGGGCCTCTGTCACGTCTGCAGGGCTGCGTGTCCCTCCCTTCCTGAGCGGCAGCACCGTGGCCGTATTTACCCGCGGACACTGGCAGCAGGGGCCTGGGTCGCGGGCCGCTTTGCACTCCGGTTTCCTGGGGCGCGTCGACCCTGAGAACAGGCTGCGGAGCCCTGGCCAGCCGGCCCCGGGCTGCCAGGGTCCCGGGCCGGCACGTGGCCACCCGCGCCACCTCGCCTGCCCAGCGGTCTGTGGGCCTCACTGTGGTGACCCAACGTCCCTGGGTGCACTTGAAAGAGAACCGCGGCCTGTTCCTGGGGACACCCACCGACAAGTGCGGGACACCTGTTCTGGGTCCATCCCTGACTCCTCCCAGCCCCTGGGCCTTCCTGGACAGAGCAGGGGACAGGAGGCGTCCGTCCCCCCCTGTCCCAGGAGCACCTCTTTGCCAGCTCTCTTGCACCGTCCCTTCCGCGTCTCCCACACGGTGCTGAGGGGTGGGTGTCCCAACACGTCGTGGAGGTCACCAGAGAGCCACAGGTGCTGGGGACAGGAAGAAGGACGCAGAGCCCCTGCCCCGGGACCCGCCCAGGGGTGCGTGGAGAAGCCGCCCTGCCCCTCGGACTCTGCCTGGAAGGATCCGTGCGTGTGGCCAGGGCCGACAGACCGAGGGAGGCTCGCAGACCACGCAGGACGCGCGTCCAGGGTCACCAGAGGGGCCCTGCGCCTGCCCCGTCTGTCCCTGGTTTCCCCAGAGCTCCCAGGTCTCTGAGGCCAGCACAGCTCAGTGGGGGGACCACAGCTTTGGGCAGTTCAGGCACAAGGACCCTCAAAGACACCTTCCTGGGGTCTCAGAGGGACAGGAGCCTTCTGTGGCCTCAGCCCCTTCAATGGCCCCAATTTCCTGCTGCCCAAGGCCATCTCTGAGCCTTCATGTCCCTTTTTATGACCTTGGGGAAGTCCCTGCTTGCCCGTCTTGGGGGACCTCAGGAGAGTGGGGACAGGCCCCTAGGAGCTCAGCTCCCAGGGGGTCAGTGCCCGACAAGCCCCGTCCCCGGAGGTCCTGCACCTGGGCAGGCAGGGGACCCACTGCCCCACCCTCCGGCTGGCACCTTAATTAAAACGCCCAGGGACTGCGGTGAGCAGGTGAGTCATCAGCAGACCCTAAATGTCCCGTGAAGCTGCGGGTCACTAGCCCTCAGGAGCAGAGAGGGCGTCCCCTTGTGTCAATTAGACAGGAAGTCCTTGTCACCCGCTCGGGCTGCGGGCTGCGGGGAGCGTAAGGTAGAGAACGAGGAATCACCTTAAAGAGAGAGGAGCGCGGCCCGGGAGGGGCGGCTATGACCGTCCCCAAAACCAACTTGGCCCCTGGGCTGTTAATAGGCCCCGTCCAGATCCGCCGCGGGCGAGGGACACGGGGCGTCTCCATCAGCGCGGCTCAGGAAGGGCGGCTCCTCCTCCATTGAGACTCTGGCCCTGGCTGCTAGAATATTTGCTTCCAAGAACGGAGGCTGTTGGCACAGCAGACGTCTCCCAGCCTGGGCCCTCGCTCCGGGCAGGGCAAGGAAGCCAGCTCCGCGACCTGAGGGCGCCGCTCCTCACCCTGGTCTTCCGGTCCTTTCCAAGGCTCCCTGGAGGGTGCTGGGGGACTTGACTCCAGGCTGCTTCCAGACCAGGGCTTGCGGGGCGCTGGGTGCTGTGGCCGGGGTGAGAGGACAAAGCTCGTGGTCTCCTGGGACGGCACGCCAGGTTGTGCAGAGCCCAGCTGTGTGACCTTGGGCGGGCTGTTGACCACTCTGAGCTGCAGTGTGCAACCTCTGCAGCGACCAAACACTCTCCGCCTGCAGGGGCTCCAGGGACTCGGAGAGGACTTGGTGCAGCACCTCTCTAGGCAGGACCCCGAGCCCACCCCACTCCCCGTCTCCCTCCACCCCTTGGGGAATGGGGCGCCTGCCGGGCACAGCCCCACGCCCTCTCTGTTGAAGGGTGCTGAGGGCCTGGGTCCAACCGAGGGGGTACCCAGAGTTCTGTTGCTTGGTTACTGCGGGACCTTCGTATCCCCGGCGAGGCTGGCCTCAGATGTCTGGGATTCAGGACAGAAGCAGCCACTGCTGGGCGCTGGTGGCCACCTGGGCAGAGCCAGGAGGGGCAGCCGCAGGGGTCCCGGGGTTTCCATCTGCTCCAGCTCTCCTTCCCCACGGCCACCCCAGGCCAGGGACCCCGGAGACGCATCCCTGGGGTCTCAGGGGCGGGGCGTCCCACGGCCTCAGCCCCTTGGGCAGCCTGGCTTCCAGGTCCCCTGTGGGCTGGGCCGTCCTGCTGCCCAGTGCTGCTGCCTCTGAGCCTCCAGCCCCGTTCTGGACCCGCGCTGACCGGCTGCTCCCATAAACGTGGCCCCCGAGTTCCTATAGCCACCGGAGCAGAGGGACCTCAGGGGGTGTCTGCCCAGCGCCCCCGTCCCAGGAAGGACCTGAGTCCTCCCAGCACCGCGGCTCATCCTAGTTGCTAGGGCCCAACTCCAGATGTGTCCCATCCGTGTGCGCGGAGTGGAGAGCTGTACGGGGCTTGCGTCTTCCCAAGCCATCCGTCAATCATGGTGCCTCTCAGCAATGGCACAGGGAGGGGGACATGGGACTCCACTAAGTGATGCTGTCCAGACTGGTTCAAGGAAAATGTGGAGCAGCGGGGGGTCTGGGGAGAGCCCCAAGCCCATGGGCAGAGCTGACCATGGTGGGTGGAGGCAGGGAGGCTGAGGGAGGCCACCGAGATGAGAGGCCTGGTGACAAGGCCCTGTTCTGGAGGTGGACAGAGATGGTGGAGGGCTGGACCTGGGGGCAGGGGAGAGAACATGCCAAGGACTCCGGGTGTGACTGCAGTGACCAGAGTCACCACTGGCCAGGAAGGACAGTGCTCAGGGCTGAGGCACAGCGTGGTGGGTGTACAGCACTGACCGTGCTGGGACTCTGGGCACAGAGAGGTTCAGGGGCAGCGGTGCATCCCGAGTGGCCAGGACCGGGCACAGGCCAGCAGGGCTGAGAGGTGCCTGGAGGTCAGGTGTGTCCCCAGGAGGGCGGGGACACTACCCTACCTGGGAGATGGCCTCTCCCTGGCTGTGGTTCCAGGGGAGAGGAGCAAGTGAGGCGGGTGCGTGTGCGCGGGCGGTGGGCGTGGGCGCGTGGGGTCTGGGTGCCATGGGCTCACTCACGGGCTTGGGTTTGACCTGGTCGCGCCCTGCCCTGCTCGGGTGCCAAGCAGCAGGGGGAGCGGGGGGTGGCCGCCAGCCCCAGGAGCACAGACTGGAGGTGCCAGGGCCGCGGCCAGAGCTGAGAGGACAGGACGAGGCGCGGCCCAGAGCGGCGGGCACCTCCACGCCCTGCTGGGCTCTGGGCCAGGGCAGGGACACACCCCAGGTCAGATCCCATGGCCGGGGCGCGCCCCGCAGGCCCGGCACTCCACCAGTTCGCCCCGCCAGCCCCTCAGAACTGTGCCAGGGGCACCTCCTCCTGGCCTCCCTGCCGCCCACTCTGCCCAGCTGAGCCGTGGGTCTGTCTTGCTGGCCCGGGGGGAACAGGGGCTGCGTCCTGCAGAGTCCTGGACAGGCATCCGGGCCCCTCCCTCGGCTCCCTGCCCTGGGCTCGCTGGTCACCTTGGGCCCTGTCCCCCCAGCCTCGTTCCCTGTGTGAGATGGCGGAGGCCGATGGCTCTCTGACCCTGCATCTGCTAATGGAACCCTGACTGGGGACAAGAATGGATGCAGACTGCTCTGAGAATTCCAGGGCAGGAAGCGCAGGAGGTGGGGTGTGGACAGAGGCTGCCGCCGGAGGAGGCCTCCGGAGCCGTCAGTCCGTGGCATTTAATGCGGAGTGCAGGCCTCCGTCAGAGCAAGGGCATCAAATATTTACAGACAGCATTAAAAATTAACCTCAGGATGTGGCTGTTCCCAGAAGTCAGGGGTGAGGAGATGGAGGAGGCTGCTGGCCGGGCACCAGCAACGGCCGCTCCCAGGCCAGCCCAGCTCCTGTGGCCCAGTCCCAGAGCGGCGGCAGCCTCCGCCCTGCGTCTGCACAAGCCCTGGCTGTAGGCCCTTCGGGGGCTCCCAGTGGCCTGCAGGCAAGGACAGGCCCTCCGCTCAGCATCCCCAGCCCTGGCCCTTCTTCTCTGGGACTCAGATTTGCAGGATGGAAAGGAATGAATCTCGCAGATGGGAGGAGGCCAAGGTGGAAGTGGAGACATTCCAGGAACCGAGGGCAGCAGGTGCAAAGGCCCTGGGGCAGAGAGCAGGGCCCTGTGCCTCAGAAGGGAAGTCGAGGTAGCACAAGGGAGGGAGGGAAGGGAGCTGGAGGCCACCAAATAGGCTCCATGTCTGCAGCCTGGGAGGAAGGGGTAGCAGAGGGGCAGGAAGTAGGAAGGGGTGCCCATGGGCCTGACCGGTGGGTTGGTGGGGATGGGCAAGAAGTGGGGCACCCAAGGACTGAGCCAGAGGGCACGTGGGGCGGGCATGGCACTGGGGATCAGCAGAGCACAGGATCCTGGGTTGGAGGCCCCAGGACTGTAGGAGAGAGAGCAGGACAGGAGGGGCCTGGAGGAGCCCCCCCCCAGTGGGAGGCAAAGCAGGAGGGTGTCAGGTCCAGAAGGCTCAAGACGGGTGCTCTGGGAGGGGCAGGGACTGCTGACAGTCCTGCCTGCAGTCCCCATGTCCCCACAGCACGGAGCCGGCAGCGAGCTCCACGGGTACCTGGACACCGTCCCAGCCCGCGCCCTCCCCCTCCGCCTGACTTCTGCACTTTCCGGGACAGAGTGGGCTTCTGAGGGAAAGAAGGGGAGGCTTGGCGTTAAGTTCTCCCGAGTGCTGTGCGCCCCACAGGACAGCATGCCACAGCCGCGCTCTGCGGGAGACCCAGCAGGGGTGGCTGGGGGACCAGGGGCAGCTGGGGACACTGCACAAGATCTCTCAGGACAACTGTTCTTCTTGCCTTTTTTTTTTTTTTTGCTTTTGGTACCAGGGACTGAGCTCAGGGGCACTCGGTCACTGAGCCACGTCCCAGCCCTGTTTTGTATTTTATTTAGAGACAGGGTCTCCCTGAGCTGCTCTGCGCCTCACTTTTGTCGAGGCTGACTTTGAACTCGCCATCCTCCGGCCTCAGCCTCCCAGCTGCGGGGATCGCAGGCTGCACCACCCCGCCCGGTTCTTCTTGCCTTTTTATGGACGTGGAAACTGAGGTTCCGGAGGATCACGTGACACGCCCCAGTCAAACAGCCAGTGGCTTTCCCCACCTTCCCTCACTCTGCCCCTCGCGCTCTAGCCAGCTACAGGACCCGTCAGCCTGTAGGGCTACAGGCAAAATAAAATAACCCCTTTTGAAATTCCTTCCCCTTTCCCCCAGGGGGTATCAGGGATTGAACCCAGAGGCCCTTGACCACTGAGCCACATCTCCAGACCCACCCACCTCCCCCCTTTGTATTTTATTCAGGGACAGGGGCTCATTGAGCTACTTAGGGCGTCCCTAAGTTGCTGAGGCTGGCTTTGAACTCGGGATCCTCCCGCCTCAGCCTCCCAAGCAGCTGGGACTACAGGCGTGGCCACCAACCAAGGTGCTATTCCATGCACTGTCCTTTGTAACCTCCCCACCGCGCCCCCAGCAGAACAGTCCACTGAGGCTGCGGGAGAAAGGTGACACCTAGTTAGGTAAGCGCAGAGGCTGAACGAGTGTCAGCTGTGTGCCAAGTTCACAAGGAGCGACAAGGCGGGCCACAGTCAGCCTCCACCTGCTCCAGGGACAACAGGTATCAGAGCCCTGGTTGGCTCAAACGCAGGCCCAGACATGCCTTGCTGGTCCTGATTGGCTCCCAGGGACCACGCCCCCATCTCTGGGCCATTCACTGTGCCAGGGGGTGGGGCACAGTAAAGGGCTCCTCCAATCAGGGCTCACCCCTGAGGTGGGTGGAGCCGGGTGGGAGGGGCTCCGGAGCCTGGGCCGGCTGGGCAGCCAGCGGCTCCCAGTGGACCTCGGGCTTCCCACCTGGGAAAGGGGCCATCGCACCTGCTCCCGGCCTGCGGTGCCACTCGGATAAGAGGTGCCGGTGCCCACGACCGTAAACGGGCAGAACTGCGCGCGGCAACTGGGGTTGCTTTGTGCCCAGGGAGGAGCGCGCACCTGCGCCGCAGTGTCCTCCTCCAGAGCTGCAGTCACCTGCTTCAGAAGGTGCAGAGCAGGGACACCGGGCTGCCTCCCCGAGGGTGCCGCACCCCTATCAGCTGGGCGGCTGGAGGTGTTCCGAGATGGCATCCTTAGGCAGTGTCACCGTGGGCATCGCAGAGGGCACCTGGGCTGTGAAAGGCATCGTTGGCCATAGCGGCTTCGAGGGTCATGGCCCCACAGAATGTCACACTGGCACAGTTGATGAACTTCAGCTACCAAACTTCCCAACACCCAGGCTTCCTGGCACCGCGACGCTCCTGACCCCCAGCCCCTGAGTTACTTTGGCCCGTTCTTGAGCTTAGCCGAGTGGATCGGGATGGTATGGCCTCAGGGCCTGGCCTGTCACCATAAGGTCCGTCACCGGTGACCAAAAGGAGGCAGATTGAAAGCTGCTGAAGGAGGCTATATTGAGACTGGCTCCGGGCGAGACCCTGCACCCAGGCCCAGCTGGACTTGGACTTTCATCAGGCTTAGGGCAGGAAGGGAGGGCTTGGGACAGGAAAGGGAGGTTGTAGGGTCCCTTGTCCTCCTGAGGTTGGTTGGGGATCTTGCTGAGCTCCATGTCCTTCCAAGGTTGGTGAGAGACCCCGCTGATTGACAGGTGGTCATCACTGCTTGTCTGTGGGCGCCTGGTTGGTTGTTCTTTTGCGCCTGCGGGTTGCCTGGTGCTTTGTTCCCTCAGCCACCGCAAACCGACCTGACAGTCACACCATGCTTTGTCCTTGTTGACTGCAGTGTGGCCTTCCATTGTGTGGACGCTCCACAGAGTGTGCATCCTGTCCCCTGACGACTTGCGGGTCCTTTGCTCTCTGGGACCACATGAACAGCTGCTCAGGTTGCCAGCAGAGCCCCGGGTGCATGGCTCTTGGGACAGCACAGGTGTGTCATAACAAGGTGCCACAAACCCAGTGGCCTAAAGCAGCACATGGTTAGCTTCCTGCCCTGCGCCAGGGCTTCCTCTGGAGACCCCGGCTGGATCCCTCTGCCCTGCCTTTCCCAGCTCTGGGAGGTGCCAAGGCCTCAGCCCCCTCAGCAGCCACCCTCTGCCCAGCTGCTGCCACGGCCACCTCTCCTTGACTCTGACCCTGCCTCCCTCCTGTGGCCCAGCCACATGACCCCAGCAACCCCCATCTGGAGACCCTGAGTGTCACCCCAGCCGCAGAGCCCATTTTGATCTGTAAAGGGACAGGCACAGCTTCTGGGGATTGGGGACAGGGAGAACACTGGTGTTGTGATGGCACCTGGGCATGTCCCTAGGGTGACAGGACAGGCGCGGATTCTGCCTCAGGACTTCCTGCCAATCACTTTCACAAAGAGGCCCAGGCTGAGCCGTCTGGGTCCCACTCGAGTCACGGGAGAGCTCCTGCCGCGTCCCCCCGGGCGCTCACTGTGGGCAGCGTAGTCTTGGCCTCTCCCGTGGGCGCACAGGGGTGGCTCTGGGGGCCTCAGGCTCCTCTCTGCCCTTGGGCCACCTCACAGGCAGCACCACCTCCGCCGCCTCCAAGGACAGTCCCACAGGTCGCACCCTGGGGATTGCCGGGCCTCCCGTCAGTTCTCAGCGCCCCGGCGCCCGCTGCCTGCTCCCTTTGCAGAACACAGCTGTCCCCATCTGGGAGTTGCTCAAGAGTTCCTGGCACATGTGCAGGGAGCGCCTGGCCCGCACCGCTACTGTCAGGGCTAAGTGTGGGAGCTGCTGTCATCTTGTGTCGGGAGGGAGGGAAAGAGGGACGGTTGTCTGCAGCTCACCTGGCAGTCACTCATGCTGGGCGGCACTCCCCTGCCTCAGCGCCCATTGTTGCAGGCTCCCCAGACCCAGAGCTTTCATTATGATTCAAATTGCCAGGTGCTTGGCTTCTCCTCCCAGGGATGCTGCAGACGCCAGCCCACGGCCTGCCAGCTGCGCGCCTCCTCTTCCCAATGCCAGGCTCCGCCTCACAGGACTGCCTGCCTGCTGCCCGCTAGGCCTGCTGGTCCCCAGCCAGGTGGCCGTGTGGCCCGGTACTCAGCGGCACAGACTGGATCCTGGCTCTGCCACTCACTCCAAGTGTGACCCTGGACAAGCTACGCAGCCTCTCTGAGCCCCAGGGTCCCCAAGCTGTGCGGATCATGGTCCCCAGCTCTCAGGGTGGCTGAGGACACTAGGTCAGGCTGTGCCATGGGGACAAGGCTCAGAACAGTGCCCGGCTCAGAAGAAAGGCCCAGCACAGTGGCCGAACTCCCAGCCTCTGCTAGAACCAGCGACGGTCTCCCTCCTCGGCTCCCAAGGCCCCAGGTCCAGCAGGTGCCCGGCAGTTGAGGGCCCAGCCCCTCTCCAGATGCCCCCTGCCAGGAATGTCTCGGGCCACCCACAGCCACCACTGTGACCCTCCACGTGGCCCTGACCAGGATGCTCCCTCCTCCTGGTGCACTCCTAGCTAACTCTGCTCGGGGTCAGCACCCTGGAGACTGCCCCTGACCTCCTCCCAGGCCAGGACCTGTGGGACCCTCGGGAGCCCAGACCCTGGAACATGCCACTCCTGCTGTGGGGTCCTGGTGTGGCTCCAGCTCAGCTCTCAAGGGCAGGGCGTGACTCGGCTCCAGGACCCCAGCACCCAGCCCAGGCCTGGATGGAGAGGACATCACAGCAGCCAGTTCTGCAGGGGACCTGTCGGTGGCCAGCACCTGGTCTCCACGGGGCTGGTTGACAGTGAGGGGCGTGTGACCACCAACGTGTCCAAGAGGACAGGCAGCCCCACAGCAGGGTCGGGGGCTCTCGGTCACAGAAGCCGACAGTCACTCTCGCTTGGGGACGTTCCCTGCTCCCATGGGTGCTGCACGGCTGGGACGGGTCGCCATGGAAACAGAACAAAAACTGGCCTCAGCCAAGGATTCCCTCCGGAAGGCGGTGTGCTGACCGCGTCCCCAGAGCGGATGGGCTAACGGCCAGGCCACATCCAGGTGGGCCAGCCACAGCTGTTCCCAGCAGAGGGCCGTCCACAGTGGCATGAGTCCCGCTGCCCGCAGGAAGGGGGTCCTAAAGTCCTATCAGGCGGGTGCCCGAGCCCCTGAGAGTCAGGCACTTGCCCAGGGTCACCAGCCTGTGAAACGCAGGACTGGGATCTGAGCAGACCCCGACTTTGAGGCCAGTGTCACCACCACTCCGTGTGCCCAGGCCTGTGGGAGTCGGCTGTGCCAGGGGGCGCTTGGCGAGTGGGTCCTGGGGGTGTGTGGGAGGTAAAGCGGGCAGCGTGGCGAGAACTGGGGCTTCCTGCAGAGGGGCCGTCGGAGCGGAGGTCATAGTGGAGGTACCTGGGAAGAGGTCCTGAGGCCCCGCCGAGTGCTAAAACCGCCTCGAGGGAACCTGGGTAGAGTGAGATTTTTCTAATGTTGCTGATTTTGAAATATTTCATTTGGTTCAAAATAATATGCGTAAAAATGTGGATAAAAAGCATAAATGGTAAGAAAGTAGCCCAGGGCCCCACGCAGCACGAGAGCCAGGCCAAAGCCACCGAGGCCCGGCTGCCCAGAGCCCCCACCCTCTCCAACTGGCGCTCCGAGGTCCAGAGCGCGTGTGCCTCTCGGGCATGACTAACTGCGGCAGCTGGTGCCCTCCCGGGAGGTCCCCGAGGAAGGCTGGGGGCTGAGGCCCAGCGGCAGGGCAGCCAGGAAGAGGCTCAGAGGAGTGGGGGACGCGGCCTCCCCCGGGAGGAGCCTCGTCTCCACCACGGCCGCCAGCTGAGCCGGAGGGAGGTGCTCATGCTGGGCGGGCGAGGAGTCCAGGCTGAGGCCCCGTCCCCAGCCCCCAGGGGGGACCAGGCTGAGGCCCGACAGACCTGGCTCCCTGACAAGCCTCTCTCTTCCACCGCCCTCAGTCCCTGGGGCTCCCTGTCCTTGCCCCTCCCAGGCCAGGCCCTCTCCAGCGCTGTGGGCACCACCTTCGTCCCCTTCCCTTTCCCGCCCACGTGCCTGAGAGGCAGAGGTGGGGGTTCTCAGGTCGGGCGCCTAAGCTAGAATCCTGACGCGGAGGCCCACCCCAGAGGTCGGCAGAACCCCGAGTCATCTCCTCCGTTTTGTCACCTCTGCTTCTGTTCACGGACCCGTCTCGGCCCCCCTCCCTCCCTGCCACACACGATGCCGTGGGCAGGTCCCCGGAGCAGGATGCCCTGCTGGACCTGCTGTCCCCAGGCTTCCCTGAGCCTCTCTGGCTGATCCCCCCAGGGTTACCTGATTCCCAGCTTCCACCTGAGAACCAGGCCGGGTGGGGGCGGGCCCTGACCTCCTCCTGGCGTCCCCCCGCCCACCCCCTGCGGGATGTCATGCGGTTCTCCAGACCCGCGGTGTTGAGAGCCACAACCAGTCGGAGTGGCCCCTGTTGAGAGGCGAGCCAATAAGATGCTGCTGGATTGACTCAATTGTGTATTAGACCTTCACTGTCCAGTAACAGGGCTGCTCTCGCTGCCTTGGCCGCCCAGTTCCCGTTGAGTTCTTGCGGGTTCCGAGAGTGAGTGGCGCAGCCCGGGGAGAGGGAGTTCCGGTTGGTGTGGTGTGCTCCTGGAGGAGCCGCGTGGGTGGCGTTGGGGAGAGTTCCCGGGGAGCGTGTGTGGAGTGCTGTGGGAGTTGGGAAATAAAGTTTGTCCCTGCTTGAGTGATTTGTGTCCAGCAGACTGCCGCACCGCGGCCCAGTCCCCAGGCTTGGTGGCTTTTCACGCCCCAGATCTGGAAGGCTGGGCTGGTCCCACTCTCCTGGTCCACGGCTCCCGCGTCAGTGGCCACGATGGGACGTCACAGGGTCCTGAGCCACCACACCGGTCACCCCACTCTCCACGCCCCCTCCTGCCCCCTCCCTGGTGGGGTCTCCCGGGGTCTCCGCAGCTCTCTGATGTCACATGGCCGCAGTGACCTCCAGGGCCTGGTTCCAGGGCCCCGCGGACGTGGACACCCCTGGAAGCCCACGTCCTTGTTGAAAGGGACCCGCGCATGGCCCCCGGGTCCTCCTGACCCTCAGCAGAGTCACGGCTGAACCGTGGTCACGCTGCACGGCCCGGGTTCGGGGCCCCTGGGCACAGCCAGGTCCAGCACATCTCCTTTCAAACGCTGGCTGGGCCACCTGCTGCCTCAGGCTGCCTGTCACCCCGCGTCACGTCTGGGTGGCGGGTCCCCTACGTCACTTGCGTGCCCACCTTTCGAATCAGGTCCTCACTGGGGCTGATGTGATGGCTGTTGGGGGACAGTGCACCGTCTTAGGAACTGCGTGTCATTTAGTGACCGACTGCTTTGGGCACAGCTTTAGGTTTTCAGGAAAATGGAGCCGAAAGCGCAGGGTTTCCTGCCTCCCCTCCCCGCGGTTTCCATGATCACCAGCATCTTGCGTTTCTGTGGCTCGTCTGTGACAAGGTGACAGGGCACGGGTTACACCACGGCTGGGACCTGAGGGGCTCCTTCCCCCACTGCTCCTGCCGGCAGCGTTCAGATCACACAGGACAGGCCAAGTCCAGGCCTGGGGTAGACAGGCTGCCTGCGCTCAGCCGTGTGCTGTGTGAGCTAGAGCACCGTGCTGAGCCTCTCTGGGCCTCGGTTTCCTCCTCTGTGCAACAGGACTTACCTCGTGAGCTCTGCTGAGGATTAAATGAGTGATCTCTATGGAGAGCTCAGAGCAGCGTCCAGCACCAAGTGGGTGCTCAGTAAGTACTTTTGAAAGTGTGAATCTCAGGCTACATTACATGGGTGGGGGACGGAGGAGGGACATGCTTCCCTGGCACCCCCTGCCCCCACTGCGAGTTCTCAAGGCTTGGATGACACAGAAAACTCAGCCCCAGAAGCCCTGCCCTGAGGATCCAACTGCACCAAGACCTGAGTGCTGAGACAGTGAGCCCTGCATGGAGGCCCGGGGGCCATCTAGACAGCAGTCCAGCAGATGCAAAGGTCCTGTGGCAAAGGCACCGGAGATGCTGGGGACCCCCAAGGTGGCCCGTGTGGCTGCAGAGGTGTGACGAGGGGCATAACAGGAGACCAGGTGGGAACGCAGCCAGGAGAGGCACCAAGGCCGTTAGAGGATTCTGAGCAAAAGAGACAATAAATATTTGTTCTGAAGGTTAGGTGGCCGGGGATCAAGCTGTCCTACTGTGCTTCCTCCTGCGTTTCTGTGCTGAGGATCAACTGTGGGGAGGTGAGAGCGGCGAACTCGGTTGAGAGTCTCTGCACAATCCAGGCAGGGGAGGGTGGTGGCCTGGCCACAGGAGCGATGGCCAGAGTGGCTAGGTTCTGGTCTGTTTTGAAATAGAGCCGAGGAGATTGGCGAAGGATCGGACCTGGCCATGAAGAAGGGAGGGGAGCAGCGGTCAGCGCCCTGGGCCAGGAGACTGGGAGGCCGAGTGGCGGGGAGGCTGAGAGGGGAGGGTTCAGGGGAAGCGCAGGGGTCCACTGAGGGGACCTCCGGGGGCCGTGGGAGAATCAAGACCCAAAGGAGAGGTCTCAGCGTAGAGATGCCACACATCTCTACGGCAAGCCCTGGAAGGGAGCAGAGGACACCGGTGCCCCGGGCAGGGGACAGGGTGGGTCACGGGCAGCTGCTGGGGCCGTTCCCGTCTCTGCATCTGCCCAGGTGCTTGCCCATGAGCCAGTCCGCGGGAGGAGGGCGCCATCCTGGGGTGGAGGGCGTGGGCACGGTCCCAGTCCTGCGCACGGGTTTCCTGCCAAAGAGAACACCCCGAAGCTTCTGCTGCTGCGGCCATCTGCTCCCGGGTGGGGACACCGTGTGCCCCGCCCGGTCCTGGTGCCCTGGCGCCCTGCTGCCCCAGGCCTCCCTCACGGGCTCCGATGGCGTCTCTTGCTGAGACTCTGGATCTCGCCCACCTGCCAGCGTCTCTTCTTGGTCGCAGACTCTCCCTCCCGGGTCCCGGGTGATTTCTCTTTCCTGGGAGATGCGTCCACTTCGCGAAGGTCCTTGGATCCAGCTCAAGGGTGAAGGGTCGTCCCCTGAGCTCCCTGGACCCCTGTTCTGCTCCTCTTTGTGGCTTCCCCCTCGACCTGGGGACACTGGTGCAGCAAAACCAGTGAGAAGCGCCCTTCCACGGAGACCTTGGCCGTCCGCGCCCTGCCCTGTGGGGGGAGCTGGGGTGGCCGCCTGGGAGAGGCTGGCGCTGGGCTGGGTCCAGGCTAGCAGGCGGAGGGGTGCCACGGTTTGCCTGGCGGGGCCGGCAGGAGGGGGCTGGTCTGGGGCTCGGGGTTCTCCAGGGAGCAGCAGTGGGGAGTGTCCACCAGGAGATTCTGTGGGGAATGGCTCGCAGCGTCACGGGGGCCAAGAGCCCCAGCCCAGCCAGCTGCGAGCAGAGGACAGAGGGGCCGATGGTCTGGTTCCAGCTGGAGCCCAGAACTGGGACCCGGTGTTGAGGGTGTGTGTCCCCGTCCAAGCCTGCAGGCACATGTCCCGTGTCCCAGCTCCAGCATGGCCTGGGGACAAGAGCAGACTCTCCGCCCGGGTTGTTGTGACCAGGCCTCCCCCGAGGAGGCCCATCCACAGGGGGAGGCCCTTGCGGTCCTCAGAGTGCCGTTCAAAAGCCTCACCGACACACCCAGAAGGACGTTTGGTCCCACACGTGGCGCCTGGCAGCCCATCGAGGGTCACACAAAGTGGACCACACAGCTGGAGTGGAGGGAGCAGAGGCGGGCAGCAGGGCTGAGAGGGCAGCGGGAGGGAGGCCGTTCGCTCCCTCTGGGTGGGGTGGGACGGGGCGCCATGTGACCAGACCCGCAGGCAGCACGGGGGATTTGCTGGTGGATCATTAGATGGGGGGGGGGGGGCAGAGGGGACCCCGGGACCACAAGGTGAGCAGATGGCAGGTGGCGTTGTGCTATGGAGGCCGGGACATCTGTGGGGAGGGCTCGTACAGGGAGGAAGACGGGAACTTTAATTTGGGGAATACCGAGTTTGAGAGGTCTCTTAAATGTCCAGCTGGTGTAGACGATGCGGCTGTGACATGGAGTTTGGGTGGAGTTGGAGGCCGGACAGCGTCTGCAGATGGCACTCACAGCCGTGGGAGGAGGTGACATCTCAGGATGAGTAGAGATGGACGGGGAAGAGGCTGCTGGGAGGTGGGGCAGGACCAGCAGAGGGACTGGCAGACCAGGCAGGGAATAGGGGAGGGGCCAGGAGAGAGGCTGAGCCTCCAGGACATGAGATGGACCACTGGAGTCACTGGTCTGAGAGGACGGGTGGAGCGGACTGAGACTTGACCACTGGCTTTAGCAGCATGGAGGTTGTTGGTGACCTTGACAAGGGCAAATTCTGTGGAGTAGTTGGAGCCTTTTGAAGAGGTTACGGTAGAGTGGGAAGTGGAGCGGGAAAGCGAAGGTACAGACGGTCCTTCCAACATGTGTCTCCCCTCCTAGCCTCTATCATTGGATTTATTAAGAGTTAACATGATTCATTGTTTGCCAAAGAACCAGCAGCTGGATTTATTAGTTCCCTTTTTTTCCTTTTCTGTTTTTAACTCCATTTCAGTTTTAATTTATTTATTGCTTTCTTATATCTATATTGGGTTTATTTTGTCTTCCTTTTCTGGCTCTTTGAAATGGATGATTAATTCATGCATTCTTGTGTATTAATAAAAATCATTATTTTTTAAGACTATGAATTTTCCTCTGAGCATTGCTTTGGCTGCATCATCAGGTTCTGAATTTTTTTTTTTTTATTCCTAAAAACGGT
Organism: Callospermophilus lateralis; assembly: GCF_048772815.1. NCBI lineage: Eukaryota > Metazoa > Chordata > Mammalia > Rodentia > Sciuridae > Callospermophilus > Callospermophilus lateralis. Next base: position 162,683,782 of record NC_135308.1, read on the forward strand.
TTTTAAATTTTTGTTTTGAAAAGTTTAATTGTGGGGCTGGGGATGTGGCTCAAGCGGTAGCGCGCTCGCCTGGCATGTGTGTGGCCCAGGTTCGATCCTCAGCACCACATACAAACAAAGATGTTGTGTCCGCTGATGACTAAAAAAAAATAAATATTAAAAAGTTCTCTCTCTCTCTCCCTTCCTCTCTCTCTCACACTCTCTCTTTAAAAAAAAAAGAAAAGTTTGTTATTGTCTAAATATTTCGCAATTTTTATTTATTTATTTATTTTGCTCCCTTTGATTCAACAGCTGTTTGAAAGAGTTTACATACTTCTTGATGCTAAAGTTTGTTTGTGTGTGTGTGTGTGTGTGTGTGTTTGTGGTTAGTATTCTCAAATTCTATTATACTGTAATAGAGAATGTCATTCTGTTTTTACTTTTGAAAATTTGGGCCTGATAGTCCCTTTTTGTGTGTGCATTTTCAAAAGCATTTTTATAAATATTACATTGTCTTCTACACACACCCACCCCCAGACACACACACACACACACACACACAGTCATTGGCTTCCCATATTCTTACTGGTTTCTGCCCCTTCGTCTGTAGTGGGCTGAGGAGGTGAGTGAAGACACAGGCTGCAGCACACTCTGCCCTTTCTTCCTCCATCTCCAGCGGTCCTGGCTGTGACTCAAGAACTCCGTCACGGCCGCCAGTTCTTCCTGACGACCTTCATCCTGGATCCGCTCACAGAGCCTTGGTTTCTCTCTTTGCTCTTTCTTGCCCACCTTCAGCTTCCCTCATCCCAAAGCCAGAGCCCCTGGTTTCCTGGGCTGCATCCGTTTGTTATGTTTCTGCCCGTCCTCCCTTTTAAAATGGGACACAATTCATGTGACATAAGTTTTAGCATTTGGTCATTTTTAACCACACGGTTCCGTGGCCCTGAGTCCCGACCTCTCTGAGTCGCTCTGTCCCGGGCACCTTGTGTGTCCAGTCTGAGGGTCCTCTCTTTAGCCAGTGTGTGTGGCTCGTTGACGTCCACTGGCGGGGCGGACGCGCTGGGTCTTCCTGCTTTGATAACTTGTGTGGGTGCCGATCTCCCCACATGTCCTGTTTTCTCTGTTTTACTTTTTGTATATAAGCCTTCTGATAATTTGGAAAGCTGTGTTTTCCAGTCCGTGGCCACCTTCGTGATCCCAACGTGACACCGTGGACTTAAGATCCGGTTTTCCTTGTGCAGGACTCATCCCTGTTAGGGAGAAGGTCAGGATCCACGATTCTCTGCTTTCCCTCCCTTTTTCTCCCAGCAGTTTGTTTTAGTTGATCTCTTTCTGTTCACCTTGATGCCTCGGTCGGCACCTCGGTCTCTGAGTGATCAGACTATGAATGAGTGAGTCGCAGTTGTCGGTATCGGCCCGTCCCACCTCCGTCCGTCCCACGTCCCACGTGTCACGTCAGTTCTTTGCTTTCTTTTCGTCTCCTCTGTGATAACCCCCTGGATTTCTTTCAGACGTGGCCCTCAAGTTAAAGGGACTCTGTGCTCATTGCCAGGGCTCTTCTCAAGAGTGACCCCATTGCCCCTCGGTTTGCCTAAGTGTCCTCTGGTAGGGTATTTAAGAAGGGCTCGGGGGAATTATGATCTTAAATATATGCAACAGGTTTTTTGTTGATTTCATGATCACAAGATGGTTTATCGGGGCTTTAAATTCTTGGCACATTCACTCATTCAACAAATATGGATTAAGTCCCTACTGCGTACCAGCTAACCCCTGGCGATATGGCGATAAGTGAAGCCTGCAATCACCGTGGTCCTCTGTAGCCCGGCGGACTTCCGCTACAGGGCGTGGGCTGCCGCATGACCACCTCATCTGCCAAGGAGAGACGGGCGACCGCGGCTGCTCTTCCGTGGGCAGAGGTGGGATCGTGGCTCCTCCACAGGTGGGTGGTCTTCTGCTTCTCGTTGTGTTGCCCGCGACGACTCTCCCTGTCAAAGCTGAACGTGTCCCCGCAGGCGGTCTCCACGCTCCTGCCCCTGCCCGCTGGTCTCCAGCCATCCAGGCGTTTCAGGGGCACCTGCGCGTCCCCTCCATGACTTTGTATGACGTGGGCATGTTCAGTGGAGTGACTCTGAGATACATAATGGGCTTTGTCATCTTCAGATGGCATCTGTATGTTTCTAATATTTCCAGATTGTGATGGCAAGGGGGACTGGGAAATTTGTCACCCAACCACAGCAGTTTTGAGGGCCGCGGAGGAACGATATTAAAAATTTTGAAAGCACAACCTGTGTTAATCGAGACTGTGCCCAGACAAGACGGCCCAGGGTGACCTGGTGACTGCCGCGGTGGATGACACTGTGGAGTCTTACGTCGACCTGGCGTCTCGCAGATGGGACTCACCCTTCACACCTGCTCCGCCGTTCTGACAGACGTCCTGTTAGTCCTGTTAGAGTTTCTAGGGGCTGGTCTTCAGTTCACTGCGATCCTGCTTCTGTTCCAATCCTGTATCTGCATTTTTCTTCTCTTATGGCATGGGCTAGGGCACAAGCGCCGTCCAGAGCCACAGGGACAGCACATGTTTTTGTCTTGCTCCCAGAATCATAGTCACATGATTCACCAAGTCCAGAGGACACAAGCTGGCCTTTTCTGTCCCTGAGACCCCAGACAAATGACCCCAGCAAGCTCCCATGGAAGAGACTCTAGATGATATTTTGTTTCCTTCTGTTTCCTCAGAAAACCTTTTCGCCGTGCCTCAGGATGGGGGAGGCCACACCCGAAGCACCCGGTGCAGCCTCCAAGGACAACTCGGACAGAGACGCCAAGAGGAGGCCAGGCGGAGGCAGCGGCAGAGGAGGAGACGCCGTCTGTGCCCGAAACCCCCCTCCACGGACTTCTAGCATTAGGAGAAAACTCAGGGCTGGGGGCCGGGGGTGCAGGGGAGGGGTCCTGAGCCACCCGTCCGCAAGCAATAGTTCTCCTTTGGGCTGGTGGCTTCCGAGGGTGACTCGTTGTGGACTCGGGTGACAAACACAGAGTGACCCTGGCCGACTTGAGCCAGAGGAGTTCCAGCCGGTGGGTCCCACCCGGGGTCCACGCAGCGAGGCCTCCCTCACCTCTGCCCCCTCCTGTGGTGGCCGGGGCCTGTGGTGTCAGAGTGGGGTGTGAGCGTGAGTGTGTGCGCGTGTGATTCAGGGTGTGTGTGCCTGTTCGTTTTTACTGCGGTCCCCCGCAAGTCCTCTGATGGGCACAGGTCACCACGTGGCGGGGGTCCTGCTAGTGTCCTTGCCTAGGGCCCAGGCTTCTGGCTGCAGTCAGCAGCAGGGGGCCAGCTGGAGCTGGCCATGTGCCTCAGGGGCCCTGGGGTCTGGACAGTGCCAGCAGGTGGTTCTTAGGGACCCGTCCCCACCACGGAATGGCAGGAGCACGCCCCCGCTGGCCGTGTGGAGGCCACCCACTGCCACACACAGGAGCAGCTCGAGTGGGCAGGCTACCGGGGCCACGTGGCCAGCAGGAGGTCAGCCCTCGGGTGCAGAGACCCAAAGTGCTCCACAGCCCAGGGCCCCGGGCGCCTCCCCGGTGGAGAGCCATCGCTCAGCTCCCCCACGGCCGCCCAGGGTCTCAGTTGCTCAGCACGTCCAGGTTAAGCGCCTGCCCTGTGCTGGACCCTGTGCCGGGCAGTGATGGGATGAGAGGTGAGTCAGGCCTGGTGTCTGAGAGACTCGTTGATCTTTGCCAGACAGGGTGACAAGGCCAATGGAAAACCAGAGCGGAAGGTTCTAGAAGGTTCTAGAAATCCATCCACTTTCCATGTAAACCTGTAACATTTGCCCATAGAGCTCACCCTCACCACCCCCTGCCCTGCTGCTGCCCCGGGCACACAGGGAAGAACAACCCGGGGGACGATCCCGTCGGTCCCCAGGGCGGGCTGCAGTGTAGACGTGCTCCCTCCACAGTGTTAGGCCAAACTCTCCCACAGCTCTCAGCTCGGTGGCCCTGCTCAATAAACGTGTGTCCCTCCTGCGCCCGCCGCCTCATTTCGTCGGCCCCACGGCGCCCCGCACCGTCCTGCTCAGCAGCGAGCAGCTCCCCAGGCCCCTGCCCGCTGGAGGCTGGCAGTGCCGGGCTAGCAAGCAGGAGGGCGGCCGAGGTGGTGGGGGCCTGCCGAGGAGTCCGTCCGTCCAAGGGACAAGGGATGGGGCTCTGTGGAGCTGGGCAGCTGGGGCCTCTCAGCCTGGACCCCGTGACAGACCTCTGGGAGTTCAAGGGGCGTGGGAGCCGAGGCTGGTCCTCCTGGGCAGCAGGCGGCTCCGGCTCCAGCCCAGCCAGACGCTACCCCCGCCCCGGGCACCCGAGGGCCCTGTGACCACCCCGTCGACCCTCCTCCCCCTGCCCACCGGACCCTTCCCCGGCGCTCACGTCATACGCAGGGACGAGGCGTCCAGAGCGGCAGGCGGAGACGTTTTGGAGGCTCATTTTAATTTTTCAACCTGGCCGATGGGTCCCCACCAAGGAAGAGCCTGTGGGAGCGAATCTGCAGCTCCCAAGCCCAAGGGGGCCGAGCGGCCCTTGGTGGGTGTGGGCTCGTCCTGTCGAAGGGGAGGGACAGCGGCCTCCGCCAGGCACCCCACCCAGGGAGGCCAGGAGAGGCGGTGGACACACCTGCCCAGTGCCAGGGTCTTCCTGGCCCCCAGGCACCATCAGACGGTCAGGGGCCGAGAGTGGGCGTCCCCCCGCAGGAAGCCCACCTGAAGGCCTGCAAGTCAGGCGCCACCCAGGCCCCAGCCCGCCCGCCACATGGGTGTGTGCAGTGGCGCTCGGGTGGACACGCACAACCCAGGCTGGCGGCCTGAAACTCGAATGCCCACGTCGAGCAGCCGAAGGGACCAGGACCGTCCTGGGAAAGCCCAGCTCAGGCGGGCGGTCACCCACCTACTCCACAGACGTCCACAGAGCGCTGGCCACGTGCCTGGGCCTCTAAACGGTGCCCACCTGGGAACCGTTCAAGGTGGTGGGAGGTCGGGGGGATGGGGCATGAGGCTGAGGGGCCGGGTCCACTCCACACAGCAGGAAACTCCGGGGCACGTGGCTGCAGGAGGGACAGGAAGGTCCTCTTTGTCCTGTGAACTCTGACCTCATGGAGCAGGAGTGGGGTTCCAAGAGCTGAGAGCCCAGAAACCGAAGTCCCGTGGCATTCCTAGTCACACCAACCCGATGCCACAAGACCCTGCTGGGCACCCAGCACCCTGTGCTTTCCTCTCCCTGACCGCAGTGCTGCCCTAGAACAGCAGAGTCGCGCCGGCTGCACCGGAGCCCAACTTTGCTGTTAGGCTTCCAGGTGCTCTCGGAGCCCACACCCGTGTGGCTGGCCACTCACCCTCCGTGGGCGGGTCAGAGGACTAGGGCCAGGGCCTCCACCAAGAGACGGAGAGGAATGGGGACCAGTCACACGAGTCCATCCACCCTGCAGACCTCAGGGGTCTCTGGGTCAGGGCAGGTAGAGCGGCCAGGCTCAGGTCAGGGCAGAACACAGGCCGCAGCAGGCCCAGGCCTTCAGTGGACGGAGCATGCGAGGGCAGGTCAGGGATGATTGCCGTGGATGGCCACGTGGTCAGTGGCCCTGGTTAATCCACATGAGCAGCTGGCGCCCTGTGCGGGGACCTCTGCCGTGGTCTGAATGCACACGCCCAGGTCCACGTCAGACACTTCACCCCAGGTTCACACGGTGAGGTCATTTGACATCTGCTGGTGGGGCCCTTGGGAGGTGACGGGAGGACATGTGGAGGGCAGGCCCTGGGCTGGCATTAGGGACTTCAGAGGAAGTGGAACCCCAGCCGGCCACTTGCTCTGTCACCACAAGTCCCCCCCAGATGCCGGTGGCACGCTCCCGAGGCCCCAGCCTCCAGAATCGCAGCCAAGGAGACCCTTTCCTGAAGAGTCACCCGCTCTGGGCCTCCCAGAACACAGACCCAGCCAGGCCCTCCCGGGGTGCAGTCCTGAACCTGACCCAGAAGACGGCTCTGAACCATCAGCCCTGACCCCAGCCTTGGCACACAGAGGCCACCTACACCTGACTGGGCGTCCCACGGGCTGGGAGCCCCGGGAGCCTTGTGCCTCCCTTAGGGGTGCCCATGGGTCACTCTGGACCCTCTCTGGCCAGGGCAGGGCCGCTCCCAAGTGCAGGACCAGGTCCTGCCCCCCGACCTCCCTACCCTCCCCAAGGAACTTGAGTCTGCTCTCTGGGACCTCGGGGTCCTGCCCCTCAGCAGCCGCCTCCCCCTGACCCCAGCTTTAGGGCCAGAGCAGAGAAGGACGGCGAGAGGGCAGGGGGGGGGGAGGGTAGGGGGAGGAGGGCAGGGGAAGGAGGGCAGAGGGAGGAGGGCGGGGGGAGGGGGGCGGGGGGAGGAGGGCGGGGGGAGGAGGGCGGGGGGAGGAGCACTGGTCTTGCCCGGAGCACTTCCTGGGACACAGCAAGCTTCCTCTGTGAGCCTGAGGGTCTTCTCATGCCCAGCCCCTGGCAGAGCCCAGACCAGGACACGGCACTCCCATGTGCACACACATACACACACACGCACACACATGTGCACACACGCACACACACGCACACACATGTGCACACGTATACACACGCACACTCACACGTGTGCACACGTATACACACACACTCACACATGCGTGCACTCGTATACACACGCACAGGCACACACACTCATACACACACACACACACACATGCACACACTCACACGCCTTCCGCAGTGAATACTGAGCTCCTGAAACAGGTCGGGTCCCTCCCCAGTGGCCCCCATCCTGGGGACAGAGTCGATTCTGGCCCCTGCTATCAAGAGTGAGGACCTAGTAGGGGGCTTGGCTTGGGGGCCTCAGGCTGGGTGTCCACCTAAGTGACGGAACTTGACCGCGAGGGCGGAGGGCAGGGGGCAGGGAGACATCACGGGACCCGTCTCTGCGCAGGGGGCTTCGGGCGTGGAAAGGGGGCCAGGCTTGGTCACCTGGTGACCTTACGGTGGCGTTGGATTCCCTGAGACCCTGGCTGCCCCTTGGTCTGAGGACCTAAGGTGGCCTGTCACTGTCCTTGTCCCTCCCCACTGTCACTGCTGAGGCAAGTGGACCCGACAGGGGCTCCCCGAGTGAGGGAGACAGCCTGCAGCACAGCCCCGCACGGCTCCCCAAGGACACGTGTCCTGCCGTCCTGCAGAAAGCAGGGGCCAGGGGCCACCCCATACTGACCAGGCCAAGAGATCCGGCTGCGATCATTTCTTCAACCCACCCAGGAAAGCAACCCGTCCATGGCCGGCCGACCCACTGCTACCGCCCTCTGCAGCACCCCTCTCCCTGGGACCCCCTCCATGGGACCCCCTCTCCCTGGGACCCCGTCTCCCTGGCACCTCCTCCCTGGCACCCCCTCCCTGGGACCCCATCTCCCTGGCACCCCGTCTCCCTGGCACCCCCTCCATGGCACCCCCTCCCTGGGACCCCATCTCCCTGGCACCCCCTCTCCCTGGGATCCCTTCCCTGGCACCCCTCTCCCTGACACCCCCCTTTCCCTGGCACCCCTTCCCTGGCACCCCTCTCCCTGACACCCCCCTTTCCCTGGCACCCCCTCTCCCTGACACTCCGTCTTCCCTGAGACCCACCTCTCCTTGGCACCCCTCCTTCCTAGCACCCCCTCTCTGGGACCCCGTCTCCCTGGCACCCCCTCCCTGGCACCCCCTCCCCCTGACACTCCGTCTTCCCTGAGACCCACCTCTCCCTGGCACCCCTCCTTCCTGGGACCCCCGGCACCCCCTCTCCCTGGGACCCCCTCTCCCTAGGACCCCTCTCCCTGGGACCCCTCTCCCTGGCACTGGTGCTTCCTACCTGAAGAACTGTCCCTCACCGTCCCCTGTGGGGCCAACCATCTCCAGCACTCACCCGCAGGAGGGGTCCCACCAGTGAACATCCACCCACGACTGGACAGGGCAGCTGCCCCCCAGGAGAGCAGCAGGGGCCACTGGACGGAGTGTCCCTAACCCTACCTGAAGGCAAGGGACAGAGGGACATGAGCTGCTCCTGGGCTGCTTCTCCCGGGGTCTCTGCTGATTCTGGGAGAGGACACGGTACACAGATTTCCAGCCTGGGAGCAGGTGTCCAGCGCGGCCAGTGGGCGGGACCCCGAAGGCTGCATGAGAGTTAGGGCGCACAGGCCCTGGCAGCCCTCTGGGGACCAGAGGCCTGGAACTCCGTCAGGTTGCCAGCACCCGGGCAGCGGGCACCGCAAACGCTATCCCCCTCCAGAGAGGCCTGACCATCGAGGCCTCCGGAAATGTCCACAGTTTGTCACCACAGTCCGCCCAGCAGGCCGCCAGGGCATCAGTGAGGGAGACACGTGGGTGACAGGGGTCTGCGGCCCCCGTGGGGCAAGCCACCAAGTCTTCCTGCTCGAGATGCACAAGGTACAGAAAACCATGTCGGAAAACAGAGAGCCACGGTCAAAGGTGTGGGAAGTCCTTAAAGAAGCCATTAGAAACTGGGAAATGAAGAAAGAGAAGAACCAAAGTCTCCTCTATGGGAGTCACAGCAGAGCACCGCCAGCAGGGCCTGGGCGAGAGCGGGGGATCCGCTGGCCAGAGCCCAGCGCCCGGAGCAGGCGGCACAGGGCAGAGAGGAAGAGCGTCTGCAGCAGGGGACAGCCCACAGCAAAGAGCAGGGACCCAGGCAGACCCCACGCCCGGCACGAAGGTATCTCCAGGTGGGCAGAGGCCTCAACAGAAGCACCAAGCCGCCAGGCTCCCGGGGGACGCAGCACACCCCTGGTGGACGTGGGCTGCTGAGGACCTCAGAGATAGGTCGGATGTGACCCTGAAAGGAGAACTCAATAAGCTGAGCTCCGTTACACCGTCAGCAGAACGGCAGACGGGCACGGAGCGGAAGCCACACTGCGAAAGCGCACAGCGGAGAGGGGACCCGGCTCAGAACACACAGAACCCCCAACTCCACAGAAAGGACCTGAACCACCGGATTCAAAATGGGCCAAGGACCCTCGCAGGCAACTCAGGGGAGACACGCCGACGGCAACGCGGCTGTCCACCAGCGGCTCCAAGAGACAGTCCTTAAAAACTACAGAGAGCACCAGATGCCAGGCCAGGACGTCACCCTCGCCCTCTTATCAGGGCAGGGCCAGAAGCGCTAGCCAGTGGGAGCAGGAGGGGCAGGAAAGGCCAGGACTTCACCGTGAACGGGTGGACCATCCTCGGCGCGCACGGCAGGATCTCCTATGAATCCTCTAGATTTGTTCTTTTTCTAGATGGTCTTGGTACTCTGGGCCCCGTGCATGTCTACGTGGATTTTAGGATTAACTTGTCAATTTCTGCAAAGAACCAGCGGGGCTTTTGGTAGGGTAGCGATGCTGTTGAATCGCCGACCAACCTGGGGAGGACGTTCCCTCTGCCCACTGCCTTCCCGTCCATGAACACGGGTATCCTTCCAGGTATTTGGGCTTTGCTTCATGTCTCTCAGCGGTGTCTTTCAGAGCGGATGCCTGACACTTCTTTTGTAAAGACAGACCACAGATAAGCACTTGAAATCTACTTAACATCATGCCCACTGGGCAAGTCCAAATTAAAACCACAGTGTCGAAGCCCACCTAACGGAGCAGCAGAAATTTTAAGATATGATAATAAATGCTAAGAATTCAGAGAAATTGGATTACACATATATTGCTGGTGGGAATGTAAAATGGTCTAGCCACTACAGAAAATGATTTCACATTTTCTTTAGAAACAGAATGTGCAACTACCATTTAACCCAGAAATAACACTCCTAGGCATTTACCACAGACAAATTAAAACTAGTATCATACAAAAACCTGCATGACTGCTCACAGGAGCTTTATTCCAAAAGCACCCTATACTGGAAATAACCCAGATGCCCTTCTACAGGTAAGTGACTAATAAAACTAGGGGCTACATCCACACAAGGGAATAGTATGCAGCAATAAAAATGAACTATTGGTACATGCAACCATCTGAGAATCACGCTCAGTGAAAAAGTCAACCCCCAAGATTACACACTGTGATTCATTTATATACCATGCCTGAAACGATGCAATATTACAAACGACTGGCATATTAATGACTGTCAGGGCTGAGGAGGGGTGGAGCAGGAGGAACGTGGATCGGACTCTGTATCAGTCAGGTTCTCTAGAGGAACAGAATCCACAGGAGTATAATTATAAAAGGGATTTGTTAGGTTGGCTCATGTGACCAGAAGTTGGACAGTCCACCATGGCTGTCCGCAGGTGGAGAGCTGGAAGAACCCAGTAGCTGCACCGTGCAAGAGGCTGAAGCCCCAGGATAAGAGGGATCAGTGGTGCTACCCCAGTCTGAGACCGAAGTCTTCTGGAGAATACTGTCACAGTCTGCTTTGGAAGAGTGACGAAGGGAGAATCCGAAATCCTCAGAGGATCGCAGCAGCATCCAAGAACCGGCTCAAGAAGACTCCAGCTTGCTTCTGCGCTCCCCGTTCTTCCAGCCTTTATCCCACCCAAGGCATCATCCTATTGGGTGGTGCTGCCCACGCCTGGGGAGGGTCTCCATTCCAGTTGGCTGTCCCACATGCCAATCCTTCCTAGACACACCCCCACAGACACACCCACAATCCTCTTAATCCACAGTCTCTTAATCCAATCAAGTCGACAATTCAAAGGGAAATGGGTGATTTCTTCAGTAATGAGAAATATTCTGTGCCTTAATTGTCTTGCAATGTAATTTTGCAGGGTGTTTTCACAGGGAAACAGAACAAGGAGATGCCGCTGCATTGCTGCTCACAGCTGCATGTGATATTCAATTACCACAAAGGGAAGAGGTGTCACTTTTAAAAGTAGATTAGAAACAGTTGAAGGGGGAATCAATGAACCTGAAGACATGTCTGAAGAACGTAATTGAAATACAATTAAACCACGACTGGTTTGGAATATGAGAAGTATAAATAGCCTAAGGTCCAAGAAGAGATCACGATCCGAATGCAGAACAGGGAGAGAAAGCGTTGGGAAACACCACAGAGCACCAGGCAGAGGAGAGGCAGACCTGAGGGTGACCGTCGTACCAGGACAGCGGTGAGGGGAACCGGACGTGACCCTGAAGACCTGAAAAGGCCTAGAAGTTTCCACAACGCATGAAAGACATCAAGCCACAGGTGCAACAAGTCCCACCAAGCTGAGGCAGAAGCAAAGAGAAAGTAGTAAAGCATCCAGAAAGGGGAAGGGGCTGTGGACGGCCTCCAGGGGAGCACCGTTGGACGGCCCACCCACTGCCCTGGACGCAGCGCACACAGGGAGGATGTGGCGCATCTGTCGTGAGGAGGTAGCTGTCAACCTGAAATCCTAAACCCCGCAAAGACATATTCCAAGAATGAAGGTAAGCGGGGTGGGTGGGGTAATCCCAGTGACTCTGGAGGCCGAGGCAGGAGGATCGCAAGTTCAAGGCCAGGCTCAGCAACAATAGAAAATGAAAAGGGCTGGGGATGTGGCTCCGTGGTCCAGCACCTCTGGGTTCTACCCCTGGTACTAAAGAAGAAGGAGGTGAAGGAGAAGAATACATATTTTAAGAAGAACTATGTGTTATTCATGAAAGACAAAACTTGACAGGACATTATTTGACCATGAGATAGAAATCTACGAAGAATAAAATAGATGCCACAAGAAAACTCCCGCTGGCTTGGAATATAAGAAATATAAATAGCTGAAGTCCAAGAAGGGATCATAATGGAAATGAGGAAACGTTTGAGCCTAAGGAGACCATGCAGACGAGGGCTCCCGTGATGTGGTTCCTGGGGCTAGAGGGGACAGCCGTGACCAGGGACTCGGAGGCCTGGAGAGGGACAGGGCCTGCGCCGGGGTGGGGGAGTGTGGGTACGGACATGGGTCCTCCCCAGAGTGACACAGTGGAACTGACTGCGAGCTAATGAGCAAGCCCTGCCTCTCGCAGATTAAAAATAGACGCGGAACACACAGCACTCCGCGGGCGGGAGAGAACAATGACGAACGCACACCCAAGGAGGTGAGCGAGGGGGATTAATACGGCCCATAGACCCTCCAAAACTCATGAAGATGGAAACAGAGACACAAAGCCCCTGGTCTCGGGGCTGGGCGGCGGCGGCAGAGCGCTCCCGGGCACGTGTGAGGCTTGTCCTTGGTGCCACGTAAAAATAAAAAAACAGAGGTGCTGAGTCCAGCTACAACTAAAAGCCGACTTTAAAAAGTGTCCAGTGTCAGAAGTTAAAAGAAGAGCGTCTCCACCTCCAGCCAACCCAAGAGAGACCAGGCTCGGGGCTCCCACCTTGGAACCCAAGTCCCAGTACACAGTGTGCCGAGGGGACACAGGAGGGGACCAGTCATGGGGGAGCAGGCCTCCTGAATGGGATCGGCGACCTCATGAGAGCAGGCGTGAGCCAGCCGGGCCCCGTCCCTCCCTCTCTTCTGTCACCTGGGGACTCAGCCCTTGTCCTTTGCCCCCCTGCTCCTCTCCCTACATGAACACCGTCCCCCCGGAGGACGCAGCACCCCGCGCCACCTTGGAGGCAGAGGCAGCCCCCACGGGCCGCTGGCCACTGAGCCTGCTGCACCTTGACCTTGGGCCGCAGCCTCCAGACTGGGAGGAGCGGATCCCTGCGGCCTGTGAACTCCGCAGTCCGAGGCGGCGGTCAGCGCAGCTGGAACAGGACTGTGGGGCGCGGGGAAGGCAGGGGACTGTATCTAAAACGTGGAAATTGAAAAACGAGATAATTTCCTTAAAACCACAAATTGTCAAAACTGATCCTGGGAAAAGAGGATTTCGAAGATTCTTATGAACATGAAATAAGTTAAATTTGTGACCAAGTATTTCCCACTAAGACAATCCCGAGTCTCCGGATCCAGGCGAGCACGGAGGGAGAGACGCCGCCACCCGACGTAGGCTGCTGGGCAAGGCAGAGGGACCCCGAGGAACGCCGAGGGTATTTGAGGGCCTCATTTAGGAGCCCGGACCTGACAAGGCTCCCTCCGCCAGAAGCAAGCCCGCGACACCACCTTCACCTGTGCTGCGTCGGCAGGAGGACCCCGACCGCAGCACGGCGAAGACCCGGAGCCGCTGCAGGACTGAAAGGCAGAACTGAGCTGTCACCTCCCGGTCTACGCCTGTGTAGGTAGGAACCCAAAATAGTCAGATGCAAATGAAGCCCAGTGGCTAAGAAAAAAATCTGTGTGTGTGTGTCCTCAAGGAAAAGGGAGGCACAAGGCTTGGGTGCAAACAGGCGAATGTGTATGGCAAAATAAAAAGGGTGGGTGGACTGAGGGCCTGCAGAACTTTCTGGAAACAAATCACAAGCTTATTAAGTTTTCAAGGAAATTGTGTTGCAAAGTCTACCGTGGGTTGGTGAGAAGCCTATTCCGTGCATCGTGGGGAGCAACACCCACTGGCACATCACCAAGCACCCTCCGTGGTCACCACAGGGGGAGACGGTACAAGGGAAGCCGCTCCTCAGCGCTAGCTGGAAGTCCTGCAGCACATCTGCCCACATGCCATCTGTTAGAACGAATCAGGTGGCCCCACCTAACTCTCAGGAAGAAGAGGCACAGCCTCCCCCCACGCCCCGCTGGCCACCATTCCCACGTCTGCTCCACACTCTCCCCTTGAGAGTCAGTCTGACTCCCACGAGCAGAGTTCTAGGGTCTCAGAGCCTCTGCACAGTCCCCCTCAGGGCTGCCCCTGCCTCCTCTTGGTTTGGAGAGTCCTCAGGGACGAGGGACAGACGGTCTGCCTCCGTCCACGCAGTCTTCAGGAGGGAGCCTCAGGAGCCAGGAGAACCCTCTGGGTTCCGGGTGGGGAGGTCACTGATGGATCTCCCCTGGGAGGAGTCCTGGGTCACTGGGCTGCCTGCTCCTGGCTGTCTCCCCATCCCCCCCTGCGACCTCCCTGATGGACACGGCCGTGACCCTCCACGCTGGCCCCTGGGAAGGGGGACCCAGGCTGTGGGAAGTGCAGAGTCAGAGCCGCACTTCAGCCCAGGCTCTGGCTCCTTTGCATTCGCCTCCCGGGGCTCAGGGAGTTTCAGGGCCGGGGGGCTGGCCTTGGGTGCTTAGCGGCTTCCCAAGGCTGCCAGGCGCTCTGGGTTCCGGGCTACAGATCCGCACAGAGGCCCCCTGATGCAGGGGGCTGAGTTCAGGCCTCGGTGGCCACGTCTCAGCCCCCCACCAGCCGCTGAGTCCGCGCCCTGTGGTTCAGCTTCTTGATACGGCGCAGTGAGGGCGGCTTGGCGATGCCCCGGTGGGAACCAGGGTTAGCTGGGTGCGGTGGCGCGTGCCTGCAGTCCCAGCTCCAGGGAGGCTGAGGCGGGACGCTCCCTTGAACCCTGGAGTGGTTCATGCAAAGATGATAGAATTGGGTGATGTTCCAAGCAAGGTGGCCTCCACAAGGTGACTCAGGGATGGGCTGCTTCCATGTCGTGTTCCCATCTCAACATGGAGCCCCTGTGGGGAGGACTTCGAAACAGGAACAGAGAGAGAGAAGGTGTCCAGCCTTGTCACGCTGTGAGCGGAGGACCTGACCAGAACAATCAGAGGGGACAGTCCATCTGGCTCACGGTTCAGGGGCCTCGGTCCCTAGGCGGCCCACCCTGTGGCTGGGCCCAGGTGAGGCAGAGCGTGGAGGAGGCAATGACCAGAGCTGCGCTCACCAGGGCCAAAGCATGAGCCCCAAGGGCAGCCTTGGTGACCCGCTCCTCCAGCCAATGCCACGCCCACAGCCACCCCCCGCCGTCCACGCGAGTGCCTGGGCACGCTATTGATAAGGCCCTGGGAACCCATCACTCCACCTCGAAACTCGCTCACATTGTCCCCTGCATGAGCTTTTGGGGGACGCCTCACACCTAAATTATATCTAAATCAGCTTAGCCCAGGAAGGGGGCACACAGCACCTTCCCCAAATACCCCAAATTCAAACACACTAGAAAACAGTATGCTCAGTTCAATAGACGGTTACATAGGAATGGACTGGAATAGAGAGACGAGTGTGGATCTATGTGAAGATCGTATTTTAATACAGTGGGACATGTAAATGATAATAACAGTTGTTATTATTACCTTTGTTGTTGTTATTATTATTCTGGTACCAGGAATTGGACCTAGGAGTGCTTAACCACTGAGCCACATCCCCAGCCTTTATTCTATTTTATTTTATTTTGAGTCAGGGTCTCACTAAGTTCCTTAAGCCTCACTAAGTTGCTGAGGCTGACCTTGAACCACGATCCCGCTGCTTCACACTCCTGAGCCACTGGCGTTACAGGCGTGGGCCACCAACCCAGCTACCGTGGGAAATTACTGACCAACGCACGTTTTTTTAAACCAGACTACAACATTTTTTAAAAAAGATTTTTCTTAAGTTTTAGGTGGACACCATGTCGTTATTTCACGTTTCCGTGGTGCTGAGGATGGAACCCAGTGCCTTGTGCATGCCAGGAGAGCGCTCTACCTCTGAGCCCCGGCCCGGCCCCCAGACCACACATTCCAACAGATGGCAAGGGCATGTCCACCCAGGAGAAAATAAAACTGACCCCTGTTTTTGCCAAATAGAAGTAATAAGCTTAAAGTATTAAACAATTAGAAATCCCAACGAGAAAGGCTAGAGCATCCAGACCTGTGGACACAGGGAAATGTCCCCAGCCCAGACCTGACACGCTGCAGCTGGGAGGAAATGACAACCCTCGGGCTATACGAGAACTGATGTCTGTGTGACACAAAGGACACGAGGAGATAGAGATGGGAACGCAGGGCCATGTGCAGGGCTTGCATGTTACTATGTGGAGTCACAGGAGGACAGACAAGGGACAAGCAACGCAGTAGGCGGCAAAGAGGACGCAGAGGAGCAGCTCACAGGCCCAAGCTGAAGGCAATGACCCTGTGAGCGGGCAGCAGACCACCGAGCAGGCGGGGAGGGAGCAAGTGGAAGTGACCCAGCCACCGAGCACCTGTCAGGATGGCCAGGGCAGCTCTGTGGGGCCCCTGTCAGCAGCCATGTGCTGCCACCACCCCGCTGAATGCAATCTGAAAATATCCATTAAAATTAGAGGTCCACGTCCCCTTGGGCCAGCATGGTGGGGTCCCGTGTTGGGAGGGGAGCAAAGTTATAATAATATGTGAGTGAAAGCCACGGGCAGGGCCAGCGCCAGGACGAGTCAGTAGGTAACACACAATTTTCTCCCCAGAAAATAGGGGTGTGTGTGTGTGTGTGAGTGTGTGTGTGTGTGTGTGAGTGTGAGTGTGTATACTTTACTGTAACATTTATTAAGGGGTGAGTGGCAGTGACTTTATAAATAATAAGACGCAATGCTCTTTGCGATGACACTCGTGTGGTCCGTCCACTCTCACAGGTGGCTTTGCTTGCTTTTTGCCAGAGTCTTAGACCCACAGCCAACCTGCGGCTGTGGCCGTGCGCTAACGTGGAACGCAGGTCCCACCAGGAAATCCACCGACATTTTAGTTTTTGTTGCTAAAATAAAAGTGAAACAAGGAGACGACGGACACCACTCTTGCTCCCGGCTCAGGAGCGACTCCTTCTGAGTGGGAGGAGTTTTCAAATCCTGGTGGGACATTCTGGTGCGTCCTCAGCACCGTCTCAATGCAGTCTCCACAGAGGCCACGTGGGCCGAGGTCCACCAGCGCTCACATTTCCCCCAGCCTCCTCAGGTCCAGAGAATCAACAGGGCAGCAGGTCAAGGCCTGACGCACAGCATTTGCCACGTCCCCTGGCGAGGGCGCTTCACCGTGGCCAACCCACAACTACCTGTGCGCCCGCCCCGCGCAGCCCTGGGAGGAGACGCGTCAGGCACCAGAGCGCCCGACTCTGCAGTGACAGCCCCACCCCCAGCACGTTGACACTCAGCGAGGCCAACAAACTATTCTCAACATTCATCACCTTGGTTTTTAATATAATGCATTTAATTGGAAGTTCATATAATTAATCTTCTCACTGCCTGTATTTAACAACTGACTCAAAAAATTACTGAAAAATTAACCACCGACTCACGAGCTATGCGCTGGCGGCAGCAGCCCCCAGGGAGAGTCGGCTGATGAGGAAGAGCCGGCTGCAGAATTTCATGCGACTATTTAAAGGAATGAATTGGACTCTGCAGGGATTTAGAGGGATTTTCACAAAGAATCGCCAAATGAGAGATGCACGATGCCGGTGGTCTGCGGGTCACGTTTTTGTGACACAGTGGCAGCCCCCAGTGACACCTCTGTGTGTGTCTATGGACATTAACACACGGTCCTGCAGGGTTCAGAAGAACAGATCAGCTTGGTGGGGGCCACAGGGTGAGCTGAGTGGGAAGGAGAAGAGGGAGCCAAGGAAAACAGGAAAACAGAACCAGGGAGTCTGCCAGGGAGACGAATTGTGCATATGTTAACACATTTGGGCATTTATGTGTAATGTATGTATTTGTCCATGTCATTAGAATGCATTGTGAGCCAAGTTCTCAGTTGGACAGTTGTGTAGGTTGTCGATTACTGTGTCACACACCACCTAAGACTCAGACGGCTGCTTTGGTGTGAGTGCACCCCAGCGTTCGCAAGTCGGAAGCTCAGTCCCAGCTGGACACTGAGGGGGTGGGGCCTAGAGGGAGGTGTGTAGGTCACGAGGACAGCACCCTTGGGCACAGATTAAGGCTCCTGGGAGTGAGTTTGGTCTCTGCCCTCGGCTTCCCACCATGTGCTGAAGTAGAAAGAAGGCTCTGCCAGATGCTGGTCTGGATACCGGACCTCCAGTCCCCAGAAGGGTGAAAAATAAATCTCTATTCATGATAAATTACAGAGTATGGTGTATTCCGTGGTGGCATATAGTGCTCTGCTACACCAGCACCAAACAGACGGACACAGTTAGTAACACTTACCATGACCGTTCTGTGGGGTGAGTGGCTGGTTTTGATGCTTCACGTGGCTTTGCCTGGACGCTGGGATGACTGAGGGTTTGACAGTCCTCCCTCCGAGAGCCCGGCTCCCCTGGGGCTGCCAGGGGGACTCCACATTGCTGCTTGAGCTTCCTCACACCATGAAGCCATCCATCCATCCTTCCATCTGTCGATCTATCCATCCATCCATCCACCCACCCATCGTCGACACATCCATCCGTCCTCACTCCAGACACTGGCTGTCCCCCATCCTGTGTCTATTCCAAGAGGCGAAGGCTGGAGCTGGGTCATTTGGCCACATTCTGTTGGTCAGAACCAGCACAGGTCCAGCTTGGATTCAAGGGGAGGGAAATAAACTTCAGCTTTTGAAGAGGAAGTACCAAGAGCATATTGTGACATTGCACTCGGTGGCAACATTGTGGCCCGACCTGGCCCCAACACACAGACCCGGGCCCCTTGAGACCCAGAGCTGGAGGGGACCTCAGTGAGCCTCTCGTCCACCTGTGGGAAGGCCCAGAGAGAGCGTGAAGTCCCCAAACCCTCAGTCACAGGGACCCGCCCAGACAGTCGGCCTGTAACTCACTTCCTGTATCGCTTGATCAGCCAAAGCAGCCTGCCTGCCCTTGCCCACACCCCACCTACTCCCTGCCATCTGTTCATCCATCCGTCCATCCATCTGTCCAGCCACCCACCCACACATCCACCCACCCATCTACACACCCATCCTTCCATCATTCCATCCGTCCATCCATCCACCCACCCACCCACCCACCGTCTACGCATCCACCCACCCACCCACCATCTACACATCCACCCACCCACCGTCTACACATCCACCCGTCCACACTCCAGACACTGGCTGTCCTCCATCCCATGTCCATTGCCTGGTCCCCCTCAGTCCCTTGCCCTCAATCTTTACTTCTTCCAGGGTAAGGTCCCAACCAAACCTTCAGGGACAACCCCAGGAGGCCGACCTGTGACCTTGCCCAGGCTGACTGAGCTGTCTGTGGGACATAATGTCACAGCCTCAAAGGGGCTGATAGACAGGAGGGGGGACCGTCCCCCAGGCAGAGGAAGGGGCTCACAACCACGGAGCCCTTGGGAGCCCTTCTGCTCTGCAGCTGATCAGCCATTTCCGGGTAGCGTTTCCACCCAGTCAGGGATGCCCAGGGCCACAGCAAAGGTGGGTGTGACACAATGCAGCCATGCCCAGTTCCCCAGCAGGCACCGGTACTGCCCCACCAGCCCTCATACTGACCGCAGGGGTGGACTAGCCCCATCCCCCTGCAGCAGGGGCCAATGCTGAGGCTCCGGGAGATCCACAATCTGCAAGAAGCATGAAGGCGTCTCCCCTCGGTGGCTCCCACGCCCATGGTAACTAGAGGTGCCGAAACTTACCACATGCCACCTGGGCACGGTGCTCTTAACACGCATGCATTCAGTCAACAGTATTTATTGAGCACCCAATATATACCCCTGAAGGAGCTTGCAGCCTAACAGGAGGAGACGGCGACAACAGTATACCTCGTGTATAACTGGACACAGCAGGACGTCGGCAGGCCCTGGGCACTCGGAGGAGAAGACAGTAAGGTGCTGATGAGGGGTCACAAAGTTTAAAGGGAAGGTGTGAGCCAGTGAGTGTGTGGGAGGAGGCACAGAAGCAGAGGCTAGTGCAAGGTCCTGGGGCAGGAGTGGGCCTCGCGGGTGGGAGGAATGGAGGAAAGGTCAGTGGCTCAGCAGGGGTGGGAGGGCGGGGGGCAGCAGGGGGTGATTCTAGAGAAGACACAGGGAGTCCGTCCGCTGGCCTGGGGCTCTGTAGACCCCTGAAATGATCTGGCTTCGATTTCAGGTGCAGAGCAGGAGCCTCAGCCAGGTTTTGAGGAGAGCAGTGGGTCCCTCCAGCTGCTGTGGGGACAGGCTGCAGGGCACCAGGCGGGGAGCAAGGGGTGGGGAGAGCGGTCAGCTCCGGGGGCAGGTTGGGGATGGGGCCAATTTCCCGACAGGCTGGGTGTGGGGTGAGAAGAAGAGGTGCCCGGGGAACACGCCCCTGAGCAGCTGGACAGTCGGGGCTGCCCCACAAGACGAGAGGCCGGAGGCGAGGGGGAGGCCGCTGTGACGAGTTGCGGTGGCTCGGACACCAGGTGGAACGTCCCAGAGGTGGTTGAAAAGGTGCTGCAGGTGAGGCCCAAGGTCCAGGCTGAGGCCCGCCAAGGGTGTCCCCTGCACCTCAGTGGCATTTAAAGCCAAGGGTCAGGCGTGGGCTGTGAGTCCGAGGAGCCACTCTGGGAACGGAGCTGGGGCTGTCCGGCGTGTTCACGGTCAAGGAGACAGAGGAGCGGCAGGAGGGCGGGGAAGGCCCAGGGGACAGGCAGCGGGGAAACCAGGACGTGCAGGGGCCTGGCAGAGAGGGCGGCAAGGAAGGGAGGGGCCCAAGAGCGGTGGCAGATGCAGCTGGCAGGCCGGTGCTGGGTGGGACCTGCTGACCCTTGGCGCGCAGTGTCCGGGCATCTGTGTGCTGAGAAGCGGCTGCTTTGCTCTCGCAAGGAGACATCCAGAGGGGACGCAGGGCAGGGGAGACAGACGTGGGCACGAGACCCTAGTGAGGTGGTCAGCACAGCTGGACGCGGGCGCGGTCCCTCCTGTAGATGGCGAGGAGTCACCAGCCCCGGTCCTGTCCAGACGCCGCTGGCCACGGGAGGAGCACTCGGGCAGCCCAGGCCCAGGTGAAGCCCCGGCCCTGTGGGGTGTCCTGTGGCTGCTGGCACCTGCCTCCGCCCCCATGGTGCACCCCAGAGCAGGGCTCCTCTTGCAGACGGCCGCCGGCACAGCGCCTGCTTTTAAAAGAACCCCGGCGGCGGCCAGGGCCAGGCCGCCCGCCTTCGTTAATCGACTCAGAAAATAACCAAGCGCCTGGCAAATACTCAAGCGGTCCCCAGCGCGGGAGGCGGCAAGACGTGACACGCACACGGAATCCGCGGCAGGAGCCCGAGAGGAGGGACAGACGGGCTCTGGTTGGAAGTGTCTATTTGTGGCTCCCCAGTCTAATTTCTGAATATGATAATGAATAAATATTGGTCTCTCCTCCTGCAGCCGTTCCATGTGGGCGGCGCAGACAAATGGATGCGGCCCCCTCCCGTTTTCCAGATCTGTAGCCACGGGGCCGAGGGAGGGGCCAGGGTCACCTGGAGATGGCAGGACAGGGTGGGCTGGACGGTCAGAGTCCCTGGGAAGGGTCTGTGTTGCCCTGAGCGTCTGCCTGCCCTTGTCCCTCGATGCCCACCGTGAGTGCCCCCAGGGGCCTCTTAAATACCAGCAGGGACGGGACTCGCTGCTGCCAGGCCCTCCCGTTGCTGGATGGTTCCAAACGGCGGGAAGTGCTGGCCCTGACCAGCTCCTGTCCTGAGCTCCTACGCTGTGCCGGGGCCGGCTGCACACGGGGGCCGTGGCCGGGACCCGCAGGGCCTCACCCCGGGGAGAGGCTGCAGGAAGCCACCAGAGGCCAAGAGCAGGGGGGAGACCGAGGCCGCTGCCGAGAAGGCAGGGGGTGGGGAGAGTGACAGGGCTCCCCTGTCGGGGACCAGGAGCCCGACAGCTGGGTACTGGGTGACAAGAGGAGCCGTGCTCACGGAGGCCACCGAGCAGGTGGGTCACTGCTCACACTGGGCAGGTGCCTCGAGGAGGCTCCTGGGGCCATGGAGACCCTCAGAGAAGGGCCAGAGTGGGACGCAGGGCTGGCCGTCCCGCCTGTGGCCTCCAAGGTCCCCAGCTCACCAGGCTTGCTTCTCTGGGCACGGCTCCTCCTGCACCAAGTCCAGACAGCTCCTGGCCCCACCCTGGCCCAGTCCTGCCCCAGGCCCCTTGCACCTCCCTGTGCTGCCCCGAGGCAGCCCGTGGAGACCAGCAGAAGGGAACTCCTGGGCTTCCCTGGCCTCTGCCGAGGCTGCCGTGGGCTGCAGTGTCCCCAAAGATACGCCCAGGCCCCAACTTCCAGAAGCTAGGAACTGTGGGGACCCACTCTGGATGACCCACGCCTTCCATCCTGAAGCAGGAGGCTTCGACTGGTCACTACGTTTCACAGTGACCTGGACATTGTCCTGGTTCAGGAAGTTGAGGGAGTGTCTTCAGATGTAGGTGTATCGCCCTGGGGCTGAGCCACGTCACCTGTTCTGCTGTCACCCCACCCCTTGCCCTGGGATAGAGTTATCCATGGAAACCCCCTGGTGTGTCCCCTTCTCTTACTGTGCCCTTGGGTGTGGCCTTCCTAGATGTCAGTCCACCTGCTGACAGCGGACATCACGAAGCTAGACTCAGCCCCCTGAAACCTGACCCCCGGCCTCGTTTGAATGGCTTCTCCCCAATAAAAGGGGTCAGCAGTGCTCGCTCTCGCTCTCTCGCTCTCTCTCTCTCTCGCTCTCTCTCTTCCCATGGACCCCTAGGGTCAGAGCAGCCGGCACGGGACCCAAAGAAGAAGGTATTTCTCCGTCTCTGTGGGGTCACTTTGTGCAGCCCCGTTCCCCTGGAGTGGCCCTGAGTGTTGTAGTCGTAAGGAACACGACATGAATGTGACCTGATTGGGCTACAGGGTGTTTGCAAATGTGACCAAGATGAGGTCCACCCTGAATCCCATGACCACAGGCCTCTCAAGAGAAAGGAGGGGGACAGTACCTCAGTCACTGTCAGCTTCTGCTGGACCAGCCCGGTAAGGCCTCCACCTGGGTGTGTGGTCATGCCCCCCAGCCCACAGCACTTCAGCAGGAAGGCAAGCCTCAGGTGACCATCCTCAGCCACCTCGGGCCAGAAAGAGCTTTAATCTTGCCTGGTGCGGTGGCACACACCTGTAATCCCTGCAGCTTGGGAGGCTGAGGCAGGAGGATCACAAGTTGGAGGCCAGCCTCAGTAGTCTAGGGAACCTTGATTCAATAAAAAGGGGTGGGCGTGTAGCTCAGTGACAAAGTGTCCCTGGGCTCAGACCTCAGCACCAAAAAAGAAAGTTGATACTTTAAATCACTCATTTCAGCGATTCAGGGTGGCGTGGAGAAAGCTAAGAAATGACTCAAGTTACCACAACATTTGGAACACAAAGAAAACAATTTCTTCCAATTTCCCAAAAGCAAAATAACAAATGCCCACTGATGAGAAATCATCCGCTTTACTCGCTCCCTGCTTCCTAGTGTTTCACTGTGCAGATCCACGCAGTCTCATCTGGGCTGCATTTAAAAACCGGACATTTTCTTGCAGCTGGGAACAAGTTTCACGGTACCACGCGGTCACCGGATTGTGCTTCCATTGCCAATTAAACGCATGAAAGGGTTCGCTCCCAAATCAAGACTCTTCTTTGTGTAACGTGTTGATCAAAATGTACCAGCAGAAAGATGTGCGCGTCTTATAATAGAACGAAACCGCCTGAGGAGGAACGGCGACCAGCGGCCGGGAGGAGGGGACCGCGGCTCTCGGGTGGAGCCCCGCGTGCGGGGACGGGCTGCTGAGTGTGGGAGAGGCTGGGGATGGAGGCTGGAGACCCAGGCGTCCCAGGAGGCTGGCGGTCTGCCTGACCTGCCGGGATCCAGCCTGGCCTTTCCCTCAGCCTGTGGCGTCATAGACTGCCAGGAAACGTCACTTTCCTCCTGTCCCTCCGCGAGGTCGCGTCCCGGGGCTGTGTGCTGGCTCCTTTTGTTTTTGCTGTTTCAAGTCAAAGTGCCCAGGACCCTCTGCAGCTTTTGTTTTGTTTTTTAAGTCAGTAAAACGAGCTGGTTTTGCGGGGAGAGGAAGGTTCGAGGCGCACAGACATGGAGGAGGCCAGAGAGGACAGCAGAGCCAGAGAACAAGTGACGTAGCCACCGCCCCGGTGCCCCGGCTGGCCAGGGACCCCAAGCCCTAGCAGAGGCCTGGAGCCGAGCTGGGGAGCCTCTAGAGGAGCCCTGCCCGCCCCACGTTGCTCCCAGGGTGGCCTCCAGAACTGAGAGGTCCCCTTCTGTTGTGCAAAGCCACCGGATCCCTGTTGATGGGTCACCGAAAGTCACCCAAAGATGGACACTGCTCAGGAGGCCGGGTGTGGCCACGTGGCAGAGCGCTTGCCTAGCACCTGTGAGGCCTGGTTCCGACGCCCAGCCCCACAAAACCAACAGCCAACACAAGCCTGCCCCGGACCAGGGCTCTGTGAGCGGCTAGAAAGGGCAGGTGGGTCCTGCTCAGGGCCCAGCTCAGGGTCCAGCCCAAGGAAGTGGGCAGGAGGTCAGAGCAGGGAGCCTGGGATGCAGTTAACCTCAGCGCTGGTGGCCTGGGGCTCTGGAGTGGCCACAGGGCTGCAAGTCGGACCTGCCTTGCCCAGGAGAGAGAAGAGGTCACTGCCGGTGGGTTGGCCCCAAGTATTTGCCCAACACGTCCGACATGCTGGGTGTCCACTGGGTCTCCCCAGGCAGAGCTGGGAATGCAGGCGGGCACCAATGATAGGCAGCTTCTCAGTGCCCAGCCCAGTGCCAACAGCCTGCCAGGCCCTGACCTCACATATATCGTCACCGACCCTCCCCTGCTCCCAGGGAGGGAGCAGGTTCAGCACAGTTTATATGAGAACAGTGATGATCACGGTGGCAGTGGTGTTGGTGACATGGTGATGGTGACATGGTGATGGTGACAGTGATGGTGATGAAGGTGGTGAAGAAGGCCGTGGTGATGTTCATGGTTAGGCCAGTGGTGATGGTGGTGATGGTGATGGTGATGGTGATGGTGATGGTGGGTGATGGTGGTTACAGTGATGATGGTGACGGTGAAGCAGTGGTGTTGGTGACGGTGATGATGGTGATGGTGATGGTGATGGTGGTGGTGATGGTGGTGATGGTGATGGTGATGGTGATGATGGTGGTGGTGATGGTGATGGTGATGGTGATGATGGTGATGGTGATGGTGATGGTGATGGTGATGATGGTGATGGTGATGGTGATGGTGATGATGGTGGTGGTGATGGTGATGGTGATGGTGATGATGGTGGTGGTGATGGTGATGGTGATGGTGATGATGGTGGTGGTGATGGTGATGGTGATGGTGATGACGGTGGTGGTGATGGTGATGGTGATGGTGATGATGGTGGTGGTGATGGTGATGGTGATGGTGATGATGGTGATGGTGATGGTGATGGTGATGGTGATGATGGTGATGGTGATGGTGATGGTGATGATGGTGGTGGTGATGGTGATGGTGATGGTGATGATGGTGGTGGTGGTGATGGTGATGGTGATGGTGATGATGGTGGTGGTGATGGTGATGGTGATGGTGATGATGGTGGTGGTGATGGTGATGGTGATGGCGATGGTGATGATGGTGATGGTGATGGTGATGGTGATGATGGTGGTGGTGATGGTGGTGGTGATGGTGATGATGGTGGTGATGATGGTGATGGTGATGGTGATGGTGATGGTGATGTGATGGTGATGATGGTGATGGTGATGGTGATGGTGAGGATGTTGGTGGTGATGGTAGTGGTGATGGTGATGATGGTGATGGTGATGGTGATGGTGATGGTGATGATGGTGATGGTGATGGTGATGGTGATGATGGTGGTGATGATGGTGATGGTGATGGTGATGAGTGGTGGTGATGGTGATGGTGATGATGGTGATGGTGATGTTGATGGTGATGGTGATGATGGTGATGGTGATGGTGATGGTGATGATGGTGGTGATGATGGTGGTGGTGATGGTGATGATGGTGGTGATGATGGTGATGGTGATGGTGATGGTGATGGTGATGATGGTGATGGTGATGGTGATGGTGATGGTGGTGATGGTGATGGTGATGGTGATGGTGATGATGGTGGTGGTGATGGTGATGATGGTGGTGGTGATGGTGGTGGTGATGGTAGTGGTGATGGGTGATGATGGTGATGGTGATGGTGATGGTGATGTGATGGTGGTGGTGATGTGGTGACGGTGATGAATGGTGATGGTGATGATGGTGATGGTGATGGTGACAGTGATGATGGTGGTGATGGTGATGGTGGTGACGGTGATGATGGTGATGGTGATGGTGGTAATGATGGTGGTGGTGATGATGGTGATGGTGGTGGTGGTAATGATGGTGGTGATGTGGTGGTGATGGTGGTGACAGGGGATGATGGTGATGGTAGCATTTTATTGAATCTTATGCACAAGAAACACTTCCAGCTCTGCAGATGGATTTTCCTTTTTAACTTTCAACCCTGTGAAGAATGGATTCTTACAACTTCCGCTTGCCGGACGCAGTACTGAGACTCGGGAGGTAAGTACTTGTGCCGGGCCCAGCACCAGGGAGGCTGCTCCGTCCCAGGACTGGGTCCAGCACCGCTCTCTAACCACTGCACCACCCTGCACCCTGGGCTTCGACTCCCCTAAAACACAACCTCTGACCTCTTTCTTTGTCCCCAGCGCTGAGCCCTGGGCCTGCACACGCGGGTGAAGGAGATGCAGAAGGGCCTCGGCAGCCAGGGCAGGATGGCGAGGGGGGGGTCAGGGGCGGGGCCAGAACAAAGGAGCAGGCGGGGGTCTTCAGATGAGGTCCTCCTCTGGGTGATGAAAGTGCTCGGGGCACAAGCAGGGACCTGAGTAGCCGCGTCCCTACGCGTGCTCCTAAGTGGGGGATCCAACAGAAAATCCAGACAGATGGTGGACAGAGGGGCACCAGTGGACACTAGAGAGGAGATGAGGAAAGGGGGACCTTCCAGAGACCGTGAGACGGACAGGCAAACCACCGGCTCTGGCCCGGGCCCTTCCCCTCAGGGGAGCCGCTCTCGGTGGCCCGCTCTTCGACTCCTTACTGAACAGAGACAACGAGCCCGGCAGCCCTGGTGGGCACCAAGGTGCCCGGGGAAGGTCTGCCAGGGGTGGTCCGTGCTCCACAGTTGGGACAACGGCAGAGCCTCCTGGGGGTCTCCGCCCCCCTCTTTCAGGAATCAGGGGCCGATCAACACGTGGACCAGCGGAAGACAGCGTGGGCTTCCTGGCCGCACATGTCCAGTTGGCCAGATGGTGGTCTCCTGTCGTCTGCTTTCCAACCAGCCGGCCCCTCCGGATCTGCTGCCCACATCAGCCCAGGCCCCACTGATGGAGGGGCCCCGAGTCCCCTGGACCACCTGCGCCCGGGGCCGAGAGGTGAGGGGGCCTGCAGCCCCCGCCCCCCCGCTCCCAGCCTCACAAGGAAAGAAGGCCGAGGAGGCAGGACGGCGGGTGGCCTTGGCCCGCTGCCAGGAGAGGGGGGCAGGCGCACCTTCTCCAGAGGAGCCGCCGCTCACCCCCGACTCGGACAGAAGGAAGGAAAATGCTCAGCACCATCTGTCCCCAGAGCGGGGCTGCAGCTCGCGGCCAGCTCCACTTTCAGAACCGCCAGCTGCCCCTGGGCTATTTTGGGAAGCGCCTCAGCTCCAGGCGCCGGCCTTCGAGGCATTTCCCGAAACTCAGCTGTTGGCACCCCAGCCGGGCTGCCAGCTCCTCTGGCCCTGGACGCCTTCCAGCGCAGCCCACTGGAACCACGCTGCTCCCGACTCCCTGAGATGGCTTCCCGGGCAGCGGGGAGAGCAAGGGTGCGAGCGAGGGCCACGGTGGTGGGCGGTGGGCGGTGGACGGGGGCTTCCTCCCCCTCCTCGGGCTCCTTTGCAGAGCTGCCTCATCTCCCCCAAGGACTGGACCCCCCTAGGCGTCCATCTTCCCCTGGCCACCCTCTCCCCACTCCTTTTGTAAATAAGTCCCTGGTGGGTGACGTGGGGGCACCTTGTGCACAGATGACAACATCAGGCAACATGGGGTTTTCAAGGCAGCTAAAAGCAGTTTGGAAACTTGGGGCCGAGAGGGTGACAGCACAGTGGCAGGAAGGTCCCAAGCCAGCAGCAGAGGCTGGGCCTGGAGGACAGGAGCCAGGAGCCAGGAGGTTAGAACAGAGTGGCCGTGAGGTGAGGTCCCCAAGACAGAAGTGCTCTGGCCCCTGGAGCCGCCCTGGAGTCAGAGGGGACAAGGCAGAGGGACCCCGCAGCCTGCACTTCCAGGGGTGGGGGCAGGGCGCAGAGCTGCAGAGGTGACTGGGAAGAAAGGACTGGGGACAGGATCCTGGGGGCAGGGTGACCAGAGGCAGGGGCAGAGCCGCGAGGGGAGGGCCAAGGTGAGCTCAGAGCTGAACGTGAGGGTTGGGGGGCCCGAGGGGAGCTGTGCTCTGGGCAATGGAAGACGTGGGTCCCCTCAGAAGCAGAATGGGGGCTTCCTGGGCTGGGTGGGAGGGAGGGAGGGGAGGTGGCTCCTCGTGGAGACCAGCTTCAGTGTTGCAGGTCCGAAATCCTCATGGGGATGGCGGTGGAGACGGCGGTGGGGACAGCGGTGGGGACAGCCACAGGATGATAGGAAGGCGCTTAGTACTGATGAACGAGACAGCAGAGTGGTGTGTTTTGTGTGTATTTTATCATTTTAAAAAAATGGAAGATGAAGAAACATGGGGTTGGAGATGGGGCTGGAGATGGGGCTGGGGACTGGGGACGGGGCTGGAGATGGGGTGGAGATGGGGTGGAGATGGGCTGGAGATGGGGCTGGAGACGGGGCTGGAGACAGGGCTGGGGACGGGGCTGGAGATGGGGTGGAGATGGGCTGGAGATGGGGTGGAGATGGGGTGGAGATGGGGCTGGAGACGGGGTGGAGACAGGGGTGGAGACGGGGCTGGAGACAGGGCTGGGGACGGGTGGAGATGGGCTGGAGACGGGGTGGAGATGGGGTGGAGATGGGGTGGAGATGGGGGTGGAGATGGGGTGGAGACAGACTGGAGACGGGGCTAGGGATGTGGTGGAGATGGGGTGGAGACGGGGTGGAGACGGGGTGGAGACGGGGTGGAGATGGGGTGGAGATGGGGTGGAGACGGGCTGGAGACGGGGCTAGGGATGTGGTGGAGATGGGGTGGAGATGGGGTGGAGATGGGGGTGGAGATGGGCTGGAGACGGGGTGGAGACGGGGTGGAGATGGGGTGGAGACGGGGTGGAGACGGGGTGGAGACGGGCTGGAGACGGGGTGGAGACGGGGTGGAGATGGGGTGGAGATGGGGTGGAGACGGGGTGGAGATGGGGGTGGAGACGGGGTGGAGATGGGGTGGAGACAGGCTGGAGATGGGGTGGAGATGGGGCTGGAGGTGGGGTGGAGACGGGGGTGGAGACGGGGGTGGAGACGGGGGTGGAGACGGGGTGGAGACGGGGGTGGAGACGGGGGTGGAGACGGGGGTGGGGACAGGGGTGGGGACGGGGGTGGGGACGGGGCTGGGGACAGGGGTGGAGACGGGGTGGAGACGGGGTGGAGACGGGGTGGAGATGGGGCTGGAGACGGGGTGGAGACGGGGCTGGAGACGGGGTGGAGACGGGGCAGGAGACGGGGCTGGAGATGGGGCTGGGGACGGGGTGGAGACGGGGTGGAGACGGGGTGGAGATGGGGCTGGAGATGGGGTGGAGATGGGGCTGGAGACGGGGTGGAGACGGGGCAGGAGATGGGGCTGGAGATGGGGCTGGAGATGGGGTGGAGACGGGGTGGAGATGAGGTGGAGACGGGGTGGAGATGGGGAGTGAGCGGCAGGATGAGAGACAGGATTGTAGGCGCAGATGACGTGAGGAAAGGCAGGTGGCCTGGGAAGGGCCACATACTTGCTCCAGGAAGGCAGAGGAAAGGAGCCTAGAGGAAGTCAGGGGAGAAAGCGAGGAGAAGCAAGAGGTCCCGTCCATGGGGCCTGGCGGGGGGCAGCTGGGTGAGCCTGGCCCTGGTGACACAAGGGCTGTCTTCCAGCCAAGATGGAACAGCAGGGGCTGGACCCACCTCCCCACTGGGAGTCAGAATGTCTGTGAGCGGGGGTCTCAGGTGCTGGACAATAGGCAGAGCAGGAGGGCCATCCCAAGAGGTGAAGGAATGAGCTGCCCCATCCACTCACTGCCTGGGAGAAGCCCAGCTGCTGCATGGAGCCAAGCAGCCCGGAGTCGAGGTGAACTGGAATGTGGGAGCCAAGGAACTCTGTCCAAGGGGCAGAGATTTAGAGACCAGGCTCTGGAGAGAGAAGCCCACGGACCGGCAGAAGTTCCCCTGAGTCTTTGGCCAGGTGCGATCTGCACATGGAAAACTTTCCCAGTTTGTGGTACTCACAGGAAAGGAGTGAGTGAGCAAAATGATCCCCGAGCTCAGGCAGCGCTTACCCGTGATTCCACCACCAGAGGGAAGAGACCTTCTAGCACATGGGACTGGGAAGAGGTGCAGGTGAGCATGGCCTCTGGGACCAAAGAAGTCCTAGCTCAGGTCTGCTCTGCATTCACCCTGACGCAGCGTGAAGGCCAGCCTCAAGAGGATCCGACTGATTCCAGACAACCTAACTGCACCCAGAACACACGGAGAGAAATATTTAAAAAGAAATCCAGGGCTCGACGTGTAAACTTTCCAATGTCCAGCATCCAGCTAAAAATCACCAGACACGCAAAGCATTAGGGAAAGATGAATCGTGGCCAGGAGAAGAATCAATCAAGAGAAAGAAATCCAGAAACAGCACAGATGACAGAATTAGTAGACGAGGATTTTAACCGTGATTATAAATAGACCTCACATGTGCTCAGAGGTGGACGGACTCATGAGAGGGATGAGGAGTGGAAGGTGTTTTAAGGACCCCCATTTTATTTCTCAAGAGGACGAAACACAATTTCTGAAATGAAAAATATAATGGATGGAATTAAGTCAGAGTATGTGCCAAAAAAAAAAGAAAAGAAAGAAAGAGAAGAAAACCAAAAAACAAAACAACAACAAAAAAAGGAAACACAGCAATAGAGACCACCCAAAATACAACCCAGAGAGAGAAAAGACGGGAAGTACAAAGAAGACAGGCCTGGGTGTGGTGGCGAGCGTGCCTAGCAAGTGTGAGGCTCCAGGACTGGTCCCCAGCACCACAAAGAGAAGGAGGAGGAGGAGGAGGAGGAGGAGGAGGAGGAGGAGGAGGAGGAGGAGGAGGAGGAGGAGGAGGAGGAAAAGGAGGCAGTATTCATGATTTGTGGACAGTATCAAGCTAACAAATCTGTACTTGGAGCCCAAGGAGGAGAAGATAGAGACAGGAGAAGTAGTGGCCAGTCTCTTCTCAAATTTTAGGAAAAACCATAAACTCACTGACTCCAGGGCAAACCCAGAACATAAGGAACACAAACAACCTCACCCCAGACACACGACCACACTGCTGAAAACCAGCGACAAAAAGAAAATCACAAAAGCAGCCACAGGAAAAAAGACAAAGAGGAGAGTGACGGCCGACTTCTTCCTGGAAACTCTGCAAGCCGGACGACACAGGAGCAGCGTCCACATTGTCAAGGTGTCAAAAGAAAAAAAGTGCCCACCTAGAATTTTGTAGCCAGAGAAATTGTCCTTCACAACTGAATCTACTTCTGCAGGAACCAGAACAGCAGCCGCACCACAGGAAGTGGCAAAGGGAGGTGGGGCCCCTAAATTCCTATGAAACACTGTGGGGGTGGGGTCCAGGTCAGAAGTGCCTCACCCTCATAAGGGATTAACATAAGGGATTTATCCTCTGGATTATCCTCCCAGAGGGTAAAGGGGCTTGAGGCTGCGAGTTCCCTGTTTTCTCGTACCCTGGTACTTTTCCCTTCTGCCTTTCACCATGTCATGAAGCAACAAAAAGCCCCCTTGCCAGACAGAATCCCCTTCACCTTGGGCTTCCCAGACTCCAGACCCTAAGAAATAGGTCTCTTCTCTTTACCAATCACCCAGTCCCGGGTCTTCTGTTACAGTGACAGAAAATGAACTAAGGCAGAAGTCCTCAGCAGGAGGAAAATTATATCAGATGCAGAGAAAAGCAAAAAGCCACAGTCATGGTAACTATGTGGGTAAATGCCAGGCTTCCTTCTCAGTTTTTAAAAATCTTTTTTAAAGACATTGACTTTTTAAAGCAGAAATAATATATTATGAAATAGATAACAAATCCACAAGGCAGTGTTTTCAGCCAGAAAAGGCGATGTGTTTATTGATAAAAGAAACTTTGCATATAAAACCAGCAGATTTGTGCAAAGGAGAAGAAACCATCCACAAAAGCCAACACCCACTCTGGTGCATTTATATTTAAATTCTAGAAAAGGTAAATCGATGGGGACAGAAGGCAGATTGGCAGTTCCCAGGGCCAGGACTCGGGGAAGGGGTTGGCTCGAGGGCTCCTGTGGGTGGTGGGACTGTTCCCGGCCTCTATCTTCCTGGGGTTACGTGACTGTACGCTTTCATGGAGACTCATCAGACGGGGTGCTTCCATTGGGAGATTTTACCAACTGTGGATCCCTTAGTGAAGCTACAAAGACTCGATTTTCGTGTGTGTGTAGTGCTGGGGAGGGAACCCAGGGCTCGGCACGTGCCAGGCCAGCGCTCCCCCCTTTCCACCGTGTTCTGAGGCAGGGTCTCACTGCATGGCCACGGCTGGCCTTCAGCTTTGGATCCTTCTGCCTCAGCCTCCCGAGTAGCTGGGATTACAGGCGCACATCATCATGCCTGGCTGAAAAAATCGACTTTTAATAATGATCTTAAAAATCTGCTGTCCAGCAGAGCAAGATAAAGACTTGGAGTGGCCACGTGGAGCCAGCCTGCTGGACATGAGGCCTGGACCCAGGACGGGGCGTAGATTTGGGGCATTCACCCATGAAGCCTGGTGTAGAGAGGGCGAGAGGCATCAGGGGCTCCAGGAGGGGAGCGTCTCACTGGAGGGGACCTAGCCTGGCTCCACAGAGGGGGACACTCCTGGAACGGGAGAGGGACATGTTCCAGAGGCCGCAGGATGTGGATAGATGAAGAGGGGGCATCGGACGGGGCTGTGAGCCCCCCGGGCCCCCTCCCCATTCCCAGCTCCCACGTCACCTCCCAGGACGTCCTCCTGAGCCCCCAGCTGATGGGTGCTCTGCTCCACAGCCCTCCGCAGAGCAACGCCATTCGTCTGTGTCCTGGAAGCTGCTCTCTCCACGGGGCTCGGAGGGGCGGGGAGCGTGGGGAGGAGCCAGCTGCTCCCACCCGAGGGCAGCCCCGGGGCCTCTCAAGCCGGTCCTGGGGGGGACAGCTGTGCCCAGCTCTCCGCTCCCTGGGGACAGACTGGAGATGAACCATGGAAATGTCTGCTGCATGACTTTGGGGCAAAACCACAGCCGCGGCTGCAGGGGTGTCGCGGCCTGGATTCTTGGGCATGCTCCGGGGCAGCTTCCGGAGCAACAGGCTCGTTGTCCTTGGAGCCACAACTCCTGCCCCCCGGGGGGGGGGGGTTCCTGGGCTGTCACCCTGAGTGGGGGCAGACGGGCAGCAGAATGTGCAGAGCCTAGGAGCTCGGCTGTCAGTCCTGGTCCCCGAGAGCAGAGAGCCTGGGAGAAATGGGCATCGCTGGGCTCCTGCTGCCCAGGACGCCCAGGCTCTGAAGCCCCAGGAACACTGTAGTCAGAGCCCCTGAGCGAGGCAGGGGTTGGCCCCAAGGGACCCCACCTGGTGGGCTCAGGCTGTTCATGTGGCGCAGACAGCAGTGGGTGGCTCAGACAGGAACTTGCTGGGCTGAGGGGTCCCTCGGCCAGGCGTCCAGCAGAGCCCAGACGGCGGGCTGTCAAGAAGCGCGCCGGGGCCCTGTGACGGCTAGTGCAGGGTGCCACAGGGGGTCCCGTCTGCGCTGGCCTTGAGCTGGTGCTTGCAGAACAGGCTGTAGAGCACCCGCAGTGTGCTCCTGGGGTCCTTGTTCACGATGTCTGCAGGCCAGAGGGGCAGGCAGCTGGTCAGCCCAGGTGGCAGGGTGACCCTGACCCGGGCTCCTAGGGCCCAGTCGTCAGCACTAAGGCTGCAGAAACCGGAGGCCTGAGCGCCAGGTCCCTCCTGTGACACGGGTCCTCCTCCGCCCAGGCCTCCTGCCCCCCACTTGTCCCTCCAGCACAGCACCCTCGAGACCTGGCTTCTCCAGGACAGCCTGTCCCCAGGACGGAGGCCCCTGCCCGCCTGGGACCCCCTCCACCAGGACGGACAGAAGCGGTGGCCACAGAGCCCTCCCGGGAAACCCTGCAGGAGTCCCGCACCCAGCACGCGCTCGTCCCCCGTCCTGTGTCCCCTCTGGGGCTGCTCCCTAAGGCTGGACCCTGGGGAGGGGACCCAGCGTGCTCACCTTCAGGGCTGACGGGGTGGCTGAGCAGGCCCGCGTCCCTCAGCAGCTCCAGGGCCAGGGTGACATTGTGCACCTAGGACAAGAAGGCCCCTCGGATGTCAGCAAATGAGGTGGCCTGGGCCTGGCCTTGGAGCAGCTCCAGGCCCGCCGTCACCCAGCGTCCTTCTCGTCCACCCCAGGGCCGAGTCCCTGAGAACTGGGGTCAAGGGTGCTCCCGCGGGCCCAGAGCTCAGTCCCCAGCGCCCCCCACCCCCCGAGCAGCCATGGGGGTCGGGCAGCTTCAGGGTGGAGGTGACTCCTGTAGGTGAGTCGGCCAGGTGAGGGGACCTGGCCAGAGAAAGGAGAAGGGTGCTGCCTGCAGGTCCACTGCGGGGGCTGGACGTCCTGTTTCTGGCCAGCCGTGCCTGGTGCCATCCACTTCCCACTGACCAGGTCATCCTGCCCC
This sequence comes from Callospermophilus lateralis, assembly GCF_048772815.1. Taxonomy (NCBI): domain Eukaryota; kingdom Metazoa; phylum Chordata; class Mammalia; order Rodentia; family Sciuridae; genus Callospermophilus; species Callospermophilus lateralis. Next base: position 162,718,273 of record NC_135308.1, read on the forward strand.
ACCACAGCCCCAGAACAGCCAGTTCCTGTGGCAACCCCGTGGGGGCCAGGAGGCCAGGAGGCCAGGGTGGCCAGGAGGCCAAGAGGCCAGAGTGGCCAGGAGGCCAGGGTGGCCGAGCCCCAGGTAAACAAGGTCCCACGAGGCTCACCCGGGGCACCAGCCTGCCCAGGTGTCCCCTGGTGGACAGCTGGGACCTGGCTTGGATGTTTGTCCCCCCCCACACCAAGTGTGTGGCCTGGGACAATTCCCATGGCCTGGCGGGGCCTTGGGTTCCTCATCCGTGCGGTGGGATGTCTGTCTGTCCAGGCGGCTGTGGGGATGGAGGCGGGTGACGGCCCCACGGAGGAGCGCCAGCCAGCCCTGCTCCGCCCGGGAGGGCCACCGTCAAGCAGCAAAGGGGCCGAGCACCTGAGACGGGCGAGTCCAGGATGTGACAGGAGCGTGGCGAGGTGGACAGGGCGTCCTCTCCTCGGCTGGTCAAGAGGACATGAGGCCATCCCACAGAGAGGGGCCCCAGGCAGGGCACAGAGCAGAGTTCTGAGTGTCCCCCGAGCTCTGTCACTTGTCCTCGTCACTGGTCCAGGTCTCCCCCTAAGCTGGAGCACTCTGGGAAGCACTCACGGTCACTCTTGTCCACTCTGCCCCTGAACCTTATTCACAGGCTGCACAGAGAGTAAAGGACCTGCTCTCCCACTGGAAGTCCTGCCTCTGATCCACCTGATGAGCCGGCATCTTCCGGAAGCAGGATTCACCATGTGTCTGCAGCCAAATTGTTTTGGAAATTATTGGGTTGAACAAAGTGATGTGGCCGGGCGCAGTGGCACACGGCTGTAATGCCAGAGACTCGGGAGGCTGAGAAGGGAGGTCTCAAGTCTGAGGCCAGCCTCAGAACTTAGCAAGATCCTGCCTCAAAATAAAAAGGGCTGCAATAAGAACAGACAGTTTCCTCGAGCGAGACAAAGGCGCCATAAACATACGTTGGAGCAAGATGGCCTCTTCAACAAATGGTGCTGGGAAAACTGGAAATCCGTATGCACCCAGATGAAATCAAACCCCTCTCCTCCTGCACAAAACTCAGCACAAAGTGGACCAAGGACCCAGGCACCAGAACAGAGACCCTGCGCCCGACCCCTCACCATCGCAGCTTAGGATCTGAGCTCCTCAACAAGACCCCCAAGGTGCAAGAAGTAAAATCAACAAGTGGGATGGGCTCCAGGCTTCTTCACGGCCAAGGGAGCCGCCAAGGTCAAGGAGAGAGCCCACAGGACGGAGAAAAGCCTGGCCACCCGCACCTCAGGCAGCGCTCTGTTCCCAGGGCACACAAGGAACTCAACACCAAAACCCCAAATAACCCCATCAACAAACGGGCTAAGGAGGAACAGACACCGCGCAGAAGAAGAGACAGGATCGCTCGACAAGTACGTGGAAGATGCCCACCTCCTCTAGCAATCAGAGAACCGAGATCAAAACCGCACTGAGGCTCCATCTCACTGACTGAGAATGGCAAAACCATCAAGAACACAAGTAACAATAAGTGTTGGCGAGGATGTGGGGGAAAAGGGACACTCATACTTTGCTGGTGGGACTGTGATTGGTGCAGCCACTATGGAAAGCAGTATGGAGATTGCTCAGAAAACTTGGAATGGAACAAGGAGCTATCCCATTCCTTGGTCTATACTTAAAATCAGCATAGTACAGGGACGCAGCCACATCGATGTTTATAGCAGCTAGATTCCTAATAGCCAAGCTATGGAACCAACCTAGGTGCCCTTCAACAGAGGAGTGGAGGGATAAATTGTCCATATACACAATGGAATAGTACTCAGCCATAAAGAAGAATGAACTTATGGCACTTGCTGGTGAGTGGATGGAACTGGAGACTATCGTGCTAAGTGGAATAAGCCAGTCCCAAAAAACTAAAAGCAAATGTTCTCTCTGATATGCAGACGCCGACTCACAATAAGGGGGCAGGGATAGAAATTCACTGGATTCGACAAAGAGGAATGAATGGAAGGGAGGGAGGAAGGTGATAGGAGAGACAGTAGAATGAACAGGACATGACTTTTCTATGTTTGTATGTGAACACACGACCAGAGAAACTCCACATCATGTTCTACCACAAGAACAGGAAGTCAGACCCATGTGCATAAGGTATGTCAGAATACACTCTATGTCATGTGGACCAAAGAGAGTAAATTTTTAAAAAGGGCTGGGGTAGCTCAGTGGTAGAGTGCCCCCGAGTTTAGAAAACGAAGTCCTTCCTGCAGGACTTCTCAGAGCCTTGAAGGCTAATGTGTATCATGAAGCTTCAAGATTACGTCCCCAGGTGACCTGATCACAGAACCCACTCGTCACAAGCACATCGTGGGATTCACGGTTTGGAAACTTTGCTCGATTCACTTATTTTAAAAATATTTGTTGAGCATCTACCATGAGCTGGCCGTGCAACTGGGGCTGGAAACAGGCCAGCTCCTGATCCTCCTGGG